>NC_053455.1:2944186-3231536 GCF_015227805.2 Hirundo rustica | reverse complement strand
CGGCGGGATCGTGAGGGGAGGGTGGGGGGTCCGGACGGGAGGGGGCTCACCCCGCTGAGATAATGCCTAGTTAGCTGATTCACAAAGATTCGATAGGGAAATGATGGAATAATCAGCGGGAAAGCGCGTGATCTGACCTCTGAGGAACTAATAATGTGTCTGTGAAACTGATGGCTTGATCGCACCTGGTTGTTGCTTGTCTTGTAATGTTTCGAGGTGATTTACTGAAGAACGTCTGATTGTTGCTCGTTGAACTAATTCACCCGAGTGGTGAATTTGGACTTGAGCTGTGATTGCTGGTTGGAACAGACCAAGAGAAACAAGGACTGGTGGATGAATGCTGTGGGGTACTTTGCATTAATATTGGCTAATGGGTAAAGAAATGGTTGTGGGAAAAGGAAGAGTCATGCTGCTTTTAAGTAAAGGTTTGGGGAAGTGAACCACCCGTAGAAGGAGCAGTTGTAAAGCAGATTTGATCAAATCTCGGGCTCTTTTGCTGTGTGCCTCTCTGGTGAGAGTCGTGCTTGAGGCGCTTTGGGAAATTCATGTTTACTTGAGGGGAGTGGGTGTCCCGAGGGGGATCTGTGTGCACAGGAGGGTCCAGGGAGCAGCAGCATCCCCCTCGGTGGTGGTGGCAGGTGTGTCCGTGTGTCTGTGCAGCAATCCTGCCTTGGCTCTCTCGAGTTTTTGTTAAGCCAAGCGTCGGTGAGCCGGCTTAGCCCCGATAAACAGTCTGAATCTGACGTTGCCAAGTGTTTTCCTTCAGATTCCCTCAGGGATTTGTGTTTGTGTGGCTGCACAGGTGTGAGCAAGAGCATGGCTTGTTTGCTGGGAGAAGCTGGTGAGCCCAGAGGATTGGGAGAAAAGCTTCCTTCACAAAAGAGCATTTCATATAAAATATAACATCAGCTTTGAAATGCAGCCTTCAGTCTTGTTGGGTTTTTTTAATGGAGACCTCCTGGGTTAGTGAGAGTGGCCATTAGTGACATTGTATATGAAATACAACTTCAGCTATGAAATGCAGCCCTGAATTCTGTTGTGTTTTTAAATATTTTTAGGGGTTTTTTTTCTTGAATGAGTGAGAGTGGGTACTAGGGATATTTCACAGAATCCAGAATGAATTAGGTTGGAAAAGACCTTTGAGATCATCGAATTCGACCCGTTTGGGTGAGAGGCACCCACTCGCTGATCAGAGGGAGCCAAGGGCAATCTTTGACATTTAGGGGAAACAAGCAAAATCAGGGAGGCTGTGCTCTCACAGCAGAGCCTGATTTCCTCTCCAGCTGTCCAGAGGAAGCAGAGGGACGAGATTTTGTGCCAGAATTTGGTCAAGGTGGAAATCTTTTCAGGAGCAACAACAAACGTGGGGTATTGGAAGTGGGGGAGCAGAGCCACCCGTCTGCATTTTGAGGGAAATCTCACAATGTTGAACACGAGGAGACAGCACTGAGAGCTTAAATAGTGACATTCTGGTTTAAAACCAGTGATTTATCTCAATGCAAGAGCTCTTTATTAGAGCTTTTGATTGGTAATCTTGCACAATTTTTTTATCTGAGGATTTTTTTTAAGGAAACCTTGATAAACAGTTGCTTTGGTACAAAGCTCTTGGTGCCTTGGGAGTTCACGAATACAGTGTAAGCTGCAGATTTTAAGTAACTTCTTTATCAAGCTGGCATGAAGCCCTTGGTGATGGAGGTTGTGTGTATAAAATGTTGCTCAGGAAATGGCAGTGGTTTGCTTGGTGCCGTTCAGAAATCGCTTGTGTAAGGGAAGATAACCTGCATGGCTGCTTGTGAAACAATAATTTCCTTCCTCATCTTCAGTGTGATGACTAATATGGTATGTGAGCATCTCTGCTGAGAGCTTGGTGTGCACAGGGGGAAATGGCTGCATGTTTTGGGGTTAAAATGTCTGAAACTCTTTCTGTGTGTGTGTGTGACTCTCAGAAGTCCAATAATTATTTTTGTGGGTAAAAATAAACAAGTATGATGTTCTTTAAAACTAATAGTAGCTCTTATTATGTTGAATGCTTAAATTACTTGATCCCATTTGCTGCCACTCTAAGGGACTCCCTTATTTCAGGGCTTGGAAACTGAAGTGTAAAATTTACTTCTTAAGTCTAGAAGTGTAAAATCTATTTCTGAAGGGTAAAGTTTACTTCTTAGAGATCTGAGAGTAATCCCACCTCAGGAGCAGTTAATTAAATACTCCTAGCTAACTGTGTGGCTTTGAATCGGGAAATTAAAATGGAAAAATGTTCTGTTAATGTGGTTTTTTTAAAAAGAAAACCAATTTGCTTTCACCCACGTTTTTTCTGATTTATGTGATGCTCTGAAGCGCTGGACAAGCTGCATGCAGGCTCGTCTTCAGTAGGGTTTATGCACAGATATGTGTGACACCGGGATTTTATTGTCCGTTTCACTTTCTAGAAGGATTTATCTCCCCCTCCCCTCTGCCATTTCCTTTCTGCAGAGTGAATCTCTGGTGGTTTGTGATGTTGCCGAAGACCTGGTGGAGAAACTGAGAAAATTCCGATTTCGCAAAGAGACCAACAATGCTGCCATTATAAGTAAGTTCCAAAGATGCCTGACAAAAATGGTCAGAAAATCCTCTCTCCTCTTTTCTTCACTGTGTAGTGTTGCTGCTGTATCAGGTCAGCAGGAGCAGGAGGGTGTTTGTTCTCTGAGCTGCAGCACTCCCAATCCTGCCCGTAATTTTAACAATAAAACAGTGCTATTCTTAGGATTCAAGTCTCCTTTTGCTCTTAGCAGAGTATTTATATTTAATTATGGCTCAGAGCCTACCACTCTTTGTAAAAGGATTTTGGGAAGTCATGGGATACACTGAAGAAGAAAAACAGAATCACAAGGACCGTAATTGTTGAGTGCTAAAAAGCTTTGTGCATCCATTGTATAAATCGATTGAAAAAAACCATTGATCTGTGTTTTATTTTGATTTATAGTGAAAATCGACAAGGATAAGCAGTTGGTGGTGCTGGATGAGGAGCATGAGGTTTGTTAAATGAATTGTAAATAAGAGTATCTTCAGCCTGCAATATATTGTTGTCTCTAAGGTACTGCCTTAGTTTCAAATTGTTATCAAACTCTTAATCTAATTTGGGTCATGAGCTTATTTAAATGCATGGTCACTCTGCATGTAAAGCACAGCACCATTAATAGTGAAACTATGCAGAAGCAATCGAGTTGACTAATTAATTGCACCAAAAAAAAAAAGTTATTTTAAAGCTGTTTTAATGATGTAAAAAGCGTCTTTGGCACCTGCTGGCTTTTTGAAGAGATTTCTGCTGTGTTTCCACGTAGATCTGCACATTTGCCTCTGAGCTGGTCTGCCATCAATTAGAAGCAGGATTGCTAATCCCCTGCAGACTCTAAATTTGATGGGTGGCATAATAAGGTCAGCCCAGTGTGTGGTGTTTCTTAATGGTCCGTAGGGCAAAATTAAATCCTTCCCAGGGATTGGAGCATTCACCATAGCTCTTGTTCCCTAGAATTTGGATGTTAATGTAACACTTAAATGTAACGGGACCCTTTTGTTTGCTGAAGGAGGAAGGACTGAATTTTTCAAACTTTTGAGTTACGTAGCTGATTTTAACTGACTTCATGGCGTGTGCTCACTTATTTCTGTTTAGCACTAGAGCTGGCAAAGCATGGTAGCTGCCAGCATAGCCGACTAGAGCCAAAAGTGTGCTAAACTCACGCCTAAAATAGGGATGATTATTCATGCTAACATTAGTTCTGTGTTTAGTCACGGGAGTCTGTTGGCACACAAGTCTCCCTAAACTGCTGTAGTAATTTGGGAAGCCCTTCTCAGTTCACCTGCAGATCCACATCTGCCTTGTGGGTGTTTCACTGCCCGTTACGCTGCTTTAACCTTCCCGTGAGAGATACTTGCTCAGATATTGCTTGTGTTTAATGTCACCAGGGTATTTCTCCCGATGAGCTAAAGGATGAGCTGCCCGAGAGACAACCTCGATATCCTTCCTGTGCTGCTGCCATTTGGACTTACTCACTCCTGGATGCTGTTCAAAATGTTGGACTTCACCTTTTTAGGCCAATAATTGCTGTAGTATGATCTTGCTGATCCTTTATTTGTGAAATAACCCAGGGATCCGTTCTCAGGCTGCGCTGAACTGTTGTACCGCTTGTTGAAACAATGACTCATTTAAGCCTTTCCTGACATTTTATTTCCTTTTAGACTATATAATGTTTGGGGAAGTAAAGCAAAGCCATGCTGCTGGTAATGTAAAGAAGTGAGTAAAATGTACCAGTTGGTGGCTGCTTCTAAGTATAGGAAACTGCCTGTGTAACTCTGGATCTGTTTTGGTACTTTCTCAGGATGCGGCTGTTGTTGTTTTGCTGCAGTTACTGATTCTGTGAGATTGCTGTGGGCATGTGATTCAGGGAGGAATCCCTCTTTTGAAAAAAAAGGAACAAAAGAGGGTCAAGTAAATGACTCTGACTAATGAAATAAAAGGGGTACTTAAGTTACATGCGAAGAAAATACCTGCCCTATTAGCCTCAAGAGCTGGCTGGCACCATTCCCTGCGCTGTTCTGAATCTTCCCTTTCATGCCCACAGTGCAGTGGGAGGCTGTAAAACAGAAGTCCTGGCTAAAACTCTGGTTCAAATTCAGCAAAACACCTGAAACAACGAAGTTCTTGGTCAGCAAAGAAAGAACTTGGCTTTCATTAAGCCAAAACCGTGCTGGTGGGTGTGGGAAGTCTTTTTACAAAGTTGGAAGAGGAATATTTGTGATGAGAGGGTGATTTTTTAGCTCTGATGTGAAACATTACTACAGAGACAGCCCTTCCATTGAGGCAGGGCCAGTTTTGAAAGTCTGATGTGGAAGTGAAAGCAGAACAGTGAGGTTTTTATTGCCAAATTAAAACATCATCTAAAACGTAACACTGACTTGTGCCTGCATCAAGCTCTGGTAACTGAGGATTATATCCTACTAAAACAATTGATTTCTTAGTTTCTTTAACCTCAGAAAAAACATTTATTGTGTATAGTTACAAGTACCAGCATGAAGATGGAAGAGTTTCCTATCCATTGTGCTTTATCTTCTCCAGTCCAGTTGGTGAGTGAACTTTGTGAGTGGTAGCTACTGCGTGTTGTAAATTTGGAAGTATACCTTAATAAGGAAGATAAGACTGAGTACTTAGTGCTCTCAAGGAGGTTTTCCTGCCTTTGAGGTTCACATTTAGTGCGCTTCAGATGTATGATAGAAGAGATTCTCTCTTTTCCACTTCTGAAGGCCGAGCTAGAGTGTTGGTTTCCTGTTTAGCTGGCCAAAAGGTGTGTCTGCCTAAATGTGTCTGTTCTCTCTTCTGAAGGACAGAGCCTGGAGCACTCTGCATCTACTCATGGAGGTTTAACCTAACTTAACCTGTTTACTCCTCAGATCTTGAGGAATCCTTAAAACATGACCCTGTAAGGCTCAGGAAGTGAGTGGAGAGAGGGCTGGAAGACACTACCTCTGTTCATGAGTGATTCTGTTTACCTGTCTCTTGCTATTCAGACACAAGTGACTGGGAGGGAAGAAATTCCTCTCATCTCAGAAGGACAGGGGACCCCATTTCTTTCTGAGGATCTTAGAATCCAATTCCTTTCATTCTACCCGTGAAAGGAGCAGAACTCTAGGAGGGTTAGAATGGGATTTGGAGGAGACTTTTCAGGGGAACTGCATGTAGTGGGCAGCAGTAAAAGATGCTGTGAGGTGACAGTCTGAAGGGCTTTTCACAGCCATGGGTGAAAAGGAGGAAAAGGGGGCTCCCTAACCCAGATCTGAGCATGGGAAAGTGCTGGGGGAACGGACTGTTCCAGGAGCCTCTAATCCTGGATCATCCCGAGTTTGTAGAGAGCAGTATAGCAGAGCATCCTCTGCTTGTGTCACACCAACCCTCAACATCAACTTACCTGGACAGGGCACTGTGTAATTTTAATAGAAGCCAGGTCTTGGTTTGGGCTTACAGAGCTGAATTGCTCCTGGGCTTCCATCTGTGTTCTGTATTGTGGTAGTGTATCTTGCTGGTATTAATAGATTATCCTTGTTATCCCCTGGAAGAAGATAAACTGATCGCATTGTTCTACCCTTCATTTCTCAGAGCTAGAGTAACTAGGTACATAAAAATTTAGCAACTATTGAGTATATTCTGTAGTTACCTGAGAATGTCTTTAACTTTCAGTTTGAATTCTTAAGGAAAAAAAAAAAACAAACCCTTATTTTTGAAGTGTTGCAGTCAAAGTAACTAAACAAACTCTCCTTTTTTCCCCCTGTAACTACAGGATGTAAGCCTGAGCAGCAGATGATGTATGCTGGAAGCAAGAATAAGCTTGTACAGACAGCTGAACTCACTAAGGTACAACTGGCTTTTGAAATAACTCTCTCCCCCTTCACTGCAGGTTGTTGTTTTGTGTCTTGCTTGAACCGATGGCAAGAAGGGTTTTGTGAGAGTTTGTGATTACAGTGAACAGAGTCTGGTTTAGGAAGACTTGAAGGAGAGGACGTGTGGAGATTTCTGTAGCCTAAAACACCAGGAGGAACAGTGTTCTCTAAAACAAAAATATCCCTCAGTAGGATGGACATCTTTGCTGTGGGGGAGGAATTTACTGATGGGAAGAATAGACTAAAGCCTCAGTGTGGTATGGAACAGATCCGTTTAGCTGGTTCCTGGGGCTGGGAGCTTGCAGAACAGCCTGCAGAGTAAGTAACATGTGCCAAGTCATGAACAATTTCTTCCTGTGTTGGGTTCTTCCAGTACTGACACCAGAAGAAATCACTGCATTCACTAGGCCTGGCTGTGTGTACATTTGAGAAAAGAAATGTCACCTCTTTTTCGTTCTGGAGATCTTTGAAATCTCTGCCTAACTGGCACCTAGACTCCTTTTTGCCTCAAGCAGTAAAGCTTAATAGAGTCAGTAGCTGCTTCAGGTTTCTCATAGCATGTGAAATGACTGCAGAACTTCCAGCAGCGCTGTTCCCTTTAGGTCTCCCTTATCCTGCTGAGTCCTTTAACATGCCAGTAAAAATGTCTGTTGGGCCAGTAAGAGAACTATGAATCACAGAATGGCTTGGGTTGGAAGGGACCTTAATGTTCATTTGTTCAAACACCTCCCACTAGACCAGGTTGCTCCAAGCTCCATCCAGCTTCTGCCTCTCCAGCGGTACCTTGTAAGAAAAGACGCCTCTGTTATAAATTAGACCTCTAGTTGACAAGAGTCAATAGGAAGGCAGCAGAAGATGGCAGAAACAATCAGCACAGCCCCAAGAAATTTTTTATTAGATCTGTTCAAACTGCACCTGGGAGGGCTGATAGCTGTGATAGAAAGGAGGAAGAGAGTTTTCAGTAAGTAAGAAGAAAGGGTTGGTGAGAAGAAGGTGAAAGCCTGGGATGTAGCTCAGTTGGAGTTCCTATTGCTTCTGAAACGGGAGAAACTCAGCTTGAGTGGCTTTTGAATGCAAGTCCAGGACTGGGTATAGAGGTTCATGATCATTCATCTCCCTCCTGAAGGCTGAGAACACAGGCTGTCTCCAGTTGGGATTGCCTGCTTGCTCTTAAAATGTGCTTTATTCTTGCCACATGCTGAGCTGTGTTTCATTTGAACTCATGCTGTGACTTCCTCCTGGTGTGATTTCTGCTCATGACTCAGCTGAGTTCTCTCATCGGTCTCTTGTGACTTGAATATTAGCTTGGCTCCTGTTAAGCTGTTCTGTTCTTGTAACGCTGATTTTTGGCGTTTCTCTATTCTGAAGGCCTGTGAATTTGTAAAATTACCTGACTTTTGTCTTTGGGCATCTCATAGACTCCGGTAATCAATGCATAATTCACATAGTTTCTCTTCAGGCTATTAAAAAAAGAAAAAAAAAACCCACAAAAAACCCAAACCCCAGCCAGTTACTTGCTCATGTGGAATGTAAAGACTATACTGGTGTTTTGGACCTTGTTTTCTGCTTCAAGGCTGCATTAAAAGTTCATTAAAGATTTCACAAAACTTTGAGTTAGTAGTTTTTGGGTTGTTTTGTGAGTTTTGCTCAGAGATGCTCTGGCTGCCCCGTCCCTGGAAATGCTCAAGGCCAGGTTCGATGGAGTTTGGAGCAACGTGGGGTCGTGGAAGGTGTTCCTGCCCATGGCAGGGGATTGGAACCGGTTGGTCTTTAAGGTCCCTTGCAACCCAAACCATTCTGTGCTTTTAAGATCTTGTTGGGGTTTTATTTCCCAAGTTTTCTATTTTGAGATATTTTGCAGGTAAAATAATAAACTTCTGGATATTATGAATTTATTTCAATTCAAAGAAAAAAATCACTGTGTGTTGTACTGAGCAAAATTGCTGAACTTTGAGCTTAAATCAACCCAGATATTAAATTAATTAGTGTTCTTCAAAATACCATTATGCTGAGATAATGCATGTGAGATGAGGTCACTTCAGGGTCATTTTAAAATGTAGTACATGTGCTTTTCTCATATTCTTAAGGGACAAGAGTGAAACCTAGAAATAGCAATTACAAGCTTCTTGTTCACGTTAATGACGTTTTTTTGCCGCTTAGTCTTGTGTATTTTCCTCTGATCTGATGCTTTCAAGAAAGCACCTGAAATTTGTAGGTTGGCGCGTGGTTTCTTGCAGCTCAGACAGCACGTGTGGAAAGGTGCTGCTTGCATTGTGTGCTTGTCCCTTTCCACTCCCACCCCATAGGAATTGATGCAATGCCATTTCCTTTAGGTATTCGAAATCAGAAATACAGAAGACCTAACTGAAGAATGGCTGCGTGAGAAACTGGGCTTCTTCCACTAAGGAAAACCTCTGTTCTAAGTATTTATGTAACGTCCTGGTGATACTGGAACCAGACATGAATACTTACGTCCAAGCAATGCACTGTGTTCACAGCTGTCTCCTGCAGTATCTCTCTTGTGCAGAGTTTGTGCGAAGAATGGCAGGTCTGTCTCCTTGAAGTAACAAATCTTTGCAGGTGTTTTCTTATTTGTACCTGCTAAAAGGGAATACTCCTCTGCAGGGACTCCTTTTGCACTCCTGTGACTAATATTTCTGTAACTAAAATAGTTCAGTTCTGGATTTATAACCGTGTACAAACATCATTTGGAAGCTGACGCTAACTTTTTCTGAGCTACAAACGAATCCTTATGACACATTAGCCATTTATATGCAGAATTTATGTACTGTCGTTGCTTTTTGGGTTTTTTTTTTTCCCCCCCAGTGATTCCCCCAGCCCCTGGTTGTGCTTCCAGCTCTGTGTGGGGCTCCAGGAGCAGGAGGGAGCTGGGACAGCCCTGGCCCTGCTGGCTCCTCAGTTGCTGGTGCTCTCCTCGCTGTGTGAGTAGGCTCCCAACAAATCCAGTGAGGACGTGGCTGCTGCTGCTGGAAGCGAGGTGGTGTTGGCCGCAGTGCCTTGTGTTTCCATCCTGTTCTGCAGGGCAGGATCCGGCTTCTGCATCCTGCGGGCCACCAGCCCGGCCAGCTGGGCCTTGCTGCTGAGCTTGCCCACGCTCTGCTCCCAGCTCTCCGTCCTTGGCTTCTTGCTCTGGAGCTGGGGGTCCTCCTGCAGGACGTCTGTGGGTTTTGTTTGGGCTGTGGGATTCGGGCAGGGTTTCGCTGGTTCCTTGTCAGAGTCAGAATCCACCAGGAGCCGGCGGTTCTGGGCATGTTCCACCATGGCCTTCATCTCCTGTTCATCCTCCTCCTGCTTCTTGCACCTCTGCTCCTCCTCCAGCTCCTTGTACTGCTTCAGCGTGGCCTCAGAATCCACGTTGGCCTGGCACTGGTTGAGCTTTCAACTCCTGCAGGTTCTCCAGGACCTTCATGGGATTGTTGAGCTCTTCCTCTTCCCTCTCCTTCTGCAGCCTCTTTTCCTCCTCCTCCAGGAGCTTTTCAACCTGGAAGTTCCTTGTGGCACCATGTTCCACGGGGTAATCTGTGTTCTTGGGATCTGACTTGAAGGTGATCTCAGCCAGGCAGCGCGTGCACTTGATGACGCAGAAGATGGGCAGCCCCAGGTAGACCTCGTTCTGCACTGTCCCCTTGTGGGCACTGAATTTCTTGCCCTTGTAGATGTGCTCCCTACATGTCTTGCACCTCGTGTTGAAGGGGGCCACCAGCCTCAGCACGTACTGCCGGTCCTTGGGGAGCTCGAGCTTCGGGATCTTTGCCGGATCAAAGTCCGGTGGGTAATATTTGTTCAGCACTTTCCGCTCTGAAGCTGCGGCTTCTCCCGCTCCCCAGTGCTTCTGGGCTTGACGCAGGATTGACTTGGGCACAGTGACGTGTGCCCAGGGTCTGCCCACCAGTGCCAGCAATGGGCAGGTGCATCCAGTTGTCTTGGTTTGGAAGGACAGGTGTCTGCCAGGGAAAGGCGGAGCTTCTCTTGGAATGCAGAATGTAAAACCCCTCCCTCCAAATTATATTACAGTTTTGAAGTTAAGAGGCTTTCAGGCAAAGATATGAGAATAGGAGTAACAGTTCTTGACTAGGAATATTAAAAGTAAAAATGTAGTAGTACGAAAAAGCAAACAAAAAAAATCACTGACAGAGTCAGAATATGAGCCTGTTGGTCAAGGTGCTGGGAGCAGTCCAGTCAAGTCCTCCTGCAGTGACAGGTGTGGTTCTAGCAGAGATGATCCTGTAGAAGGGTGTAGTTTTCTCTGAAGGCCCAGTGGTGGTGGGATGGCTCCGGGGTTCCTCTGGCAGTCCAGTGCACACAGGCTGTGCTGCTGTTCCCAATCTCAGGTTTTATCCAGGTAGGAATGCCGGGCTCCTCCCCTGGCTGCAGCATCTCCCGAGGGAGGATGGAATTGTCTCAGCCCTGCAGTGAGCCTGGATGGCCCATGGACAGCAGATATCTCCTGCAGGGAGGATGGGTCCTGGAAGGGATAAAGAGCAGTGACACAGCTGGATTAACAGCTGCCCATGAACAGAAGACACCCAGCCCCTCTCCCCTCCTGGAGTTAGGTGGAATGGGGTATAGAAGAGATGAAGAAAACACCTCCCCAGCCGGTTTCAACAGATGATATTAGAATACACACTAGTGGTTACATCTTGCATTGCTACCCAAGACGGATGCAGGCAGCATTGTAGGTGCAGATTTGCAGTCTAACCGGTCAGCTCCAGGATAAGGCAGCCCGAGCATGTTTGCGGTGATGCAGGACACGTGCAGCTCCAGCGCATGCTGTTCAGATGGCTGTGCAGGCGCGCTCCACGCCTCTCCGCAGCAGCTAGGCACTGCTTCGTGGTGGCAAGGCAGGGCTTTGCGGCAGCTGGCTGGGGTTTTGGTGCGATCAGCGGTCCGCTGTCAGCGTGTCCCAGCACTTGGCCGCAGGACACCCCCGGAAGAGGCACCCCAGCCGAGCCGGTGGCACAGCCCTGCACGGCCGTGGGACGCTCCTCCAGGGAAGAGTCCCGGCACGGAGCGGCAGCACGAGTTCACGTGGCTGCTTTACCCGTCCTCTCTCGTGTGCCCGTTCCAGCGTCCGCACCTGCCGCTGCTCCTCCCGGTGCCCTCTCCTCGCTGCCGGCCTCAGTTGGTGGCGCCTGCAGTGTCCCCACCGCCGTCCTTGCGTCACGCTCGGTTTTTAACTGCCTTAACAAGTCTACTAAAAGCCTCCAGGGCTTTATCACATCGATGGCTGCCTCATCTCCTGGGGAGGCTTCTTCAATGATACACCTGCCAACCCGCTCCCATGTTTTCAAATCTAGAGCGGTTCCTTCCGTTACACACAGTCCCTGTTTCTCAGACCACGTTAGCAGGGCCGGTAAAGCCTTGCTTGTTTATCTTAGCCCATTTCTTTAGAAAAGGAATCCATACCTTCATAATGGGGTCTTTGTGTACTGAGGTCCACACTCCCATATTTTTCTTGCCCTGTGGCGTCTTCTCCCATAAAAGAATCCCCAGCAGCCGGGGTCTGCTCTCCAACAGGCCTTACTGGTCAAGTTACATAATTAAGGTAATTATATAATCAACCATATTTCAGTGACAAAGTTAGAATTAATTTATAACTGTGAGGCCTATAGGCCAGCTATAAGCCACCACATACTGTCACCAGATTTTTTTGACTTCATGTCTTCTCAATTTTGATTGCTCCCTGGAAGCATTTGTTCGGTATTAATCTTTGTACAGCAAATCCATGCATTTATCTTTCCATCGAGTCCATGTGAAGTGTGTCAAATTCTTGGAACTAATTTTTGTCATTCCAGTAATTCCTCAGTTGCCTGAGTCAATCTTTCTAAATTTCAGGGCAAAGCTTTGACTGTCCAGTTCTCATGCTAGTACAGTCTCACAGGAACTAGCTGATAATTAAGGGCTGAACTACAACTCTGGTTCCTCTTGTACCAGATTTCTTCTTGCATCTCTATTCTGACACTCTTGAGAAGTTTACCTCTGCTCATTTCCTGTTATCCGAACACCTGGTGATACTGTGTGCCTTTCATTTGTTAGCTTTAAAAGGACTTGAGAATTTTACACTGCCACTTCTTACAAATTTGGTAAAATCTTTGTTAAAGAATCCGAGTAATATTTGTTCCTAGTGCCTCGTGCTGCAGTTGACATCTGTTAAAACAAAAAGCCAACCTCATTTTCTTTGAAATTCCAATAATCTGCTCCATTTGTAGGAGTCAGGAGGTTAAAGCTTTTCATGATAATGAACGATTTATATCTCTTTTGTTATAAAAGTTGGTCACACGTAGCTTTTGAGTACTTTAATTACAACTTCTAACTTTCTTAATGGCTTTTTGGTCAAAATTACATTCCAGATGAAGCTTTTGCATAAGTGACCATTTGATTTTTCATCTGCTTAACGGTTCATCTCTTTGAAACAGCAAACCTGATGTGAAAATAACGTTTAACTTTTATAAATGACCAGTCTTTTTGCAGGTCTGTTTTATATTGAATAGAGTAGCTGTCTGACGTGAGACACGTTCAGCCTGTGCTGTGGCAGGAGGAGCACTCATGGGGCAGTCTCTCCCTATCTTGCTTGCGAGTGTTGTGCTACTGAACGAGTATCTGCGTAAAGAGCAGCTTCCTGTTGATAGCACACCTTAAAATACAGCTGCCCCAACCAATCTGCTCGCTGGGAAGGAATGCAGTGTTAAATTTGGAGGCCAGTATTTCACGCTGTGAAACCTTTGCTGAAAGTGGGGTTGTTTTTCATTTGTCAACATAGGCTGTGTTAGTGGTAAAACACTAATTCCTGCAAGATCGCAAGGAATTCATTTGCAAAGGTCTTCGGTGTTGGTAAATCTCTTCCTAGTTTGATGTTATTACTCATTTATTTGTATATAAATCTGACTTGAGAGAAGCTTTTCCAAATACGTGTTGGAATGATCCAATTAAATTGATCTTTCGGTGCGGGAAAGAAGTGCTTGTAATTAAATTTCTGTGTTAACGTACTGAACTGGAAAAGCAATTTCATTTCCCTGGACGGAAAATTGTTGACTATGAAACCGTTGCTTGATCATTCTGTACTGCAGATCAATAAAAGCAATGTCTTTTGTGACAAACATTGTATAAGTAAGACTTTGGCTTAAAGGATAGTGCCATTCCAAGCATCAGCCTGGAAACAGCAAGAATCCCTTTTGAGGTTTTTTTGGGGATTGTACTAAAGGTGAGGCATGTCAAAGTACAGCGTGGGCGAGAGGGAAGCTGCTGCTTGGAATGTTCAGCTTGATTTGCAGTGGGGAAAAACTGGATTAATCATGTCTGTTGTACTTTGTACACTGGTGGGCTGCCAGCAGCCAACTGCTGCCTGCACAGGTCTGCACAAAAATAACTGTGCAAGGGGCCTGTATCAGGAGGGAAGGGAGGAGCTGCTGCACGAAATGATCGAATTTGACCTTTCATCTCCGGATTGCTCCACCTTCTGCCAAGAAAGCATTGCTCCTTACAGCAGAATCTTCAGCTGAGTTCTTCCACCTCACGTGTTCTCGTGCCTCACTTAAGCACTTTCTGCCTTGGGTGCTGCCCCTGCAGCCTTGCAGGGAGCAAACAGATCCTCGTGAGAGTGTTTAAGCCCAGTTTCTCCTGAAAGGTGCTGTTGATGCTGCTCAGCCCACCAGTATTACCCTTCAGCCAGCCCTGCCTGCTGTTCCTCCCTCCCCTGGCTGGGCTGTGGAGGCAGCTGCAGGTTCTGGGAAGGACGAGCGTGCAGAGGGTGTTTGCTCTTCCAGCCTCGTTTGTGTTCTCCTTGGTCTTAATGCAGTGTTTTGACACGACTGGCTGCTGCTAATTGTCCTGGGCTCTTGAGATGCACGTAGTGCTAGCACTTGATTAAACAAAGACATCGTGATGTTCGAGTCTTTCCTGCACAAATAATCCTTGTTTTCATAACATCCTTTCCCCACCTTATCTGTAGAACTGTGTGTTCTGTGCTGCTGCCTCCTTAGGCTCAGTGGGAGGCAGATGAGTCCATGTTGAGGCCAGTATGTTCCAGCTGGGCTTTGCTGGTGAATTGCCCATCTCTAATCAAGCATTTCTCTGGAATTTTCAGACTTGTAAAGGACAGCATAAATTAACCTAGGGGAGCCTTTGTAGCTAAAGGTCTGAGAAGTCAGCATTTTCCATTGGTAGCTCCTATTTTTCAGGAGTTAGTAAGTTGGCCATAAAATCCTTGGTCTGGAGTTGAAGGTCTCTCCAAGGGAGACTTCTGCCACAACTAATCAGGTTTGCTTTAAATATTGACTAGATGGCTGGGATACAGCTCTTGTAATCCTATTCATTGATGGAAAGCTGAAATAAAGCATGAGTTTGCATGTCAGCCCATGAAATAGACTTGTAGTATTTTGAATATTTTTAACAAAAAAAAAAAACCCCGTAAATGCTGATATTTGATGGTTTAAGTGTATTTCTAGTATCATGAATACTGTTCTGTAAAAGGAGGCAATAATGCAGGTGTTGACACCTTTTTCACTTCTCCAAAGGAGCATCTTTGCATTTGTCCCAGGATTCCATTTTTGTATCTTTAACTGTAAAACAGCTGGTCCAGAAACGATAGCAGGGATCTGACTCAGAGAGGCAGAAGCAAGAGAATTCAATTCCTTACTTCAGTGCATTCCAAAAATAAACATCATGAACATTTTTTTAATAGAAACGTGTAGTGACTGTGAAATGGAGCCGTGGTGGGACATGAGAAGGGGCTCAGTGAAACTCACGTGTTTGTTCTGTGGTTCAGACTCATTGTCTTAAAAGGTGTGAGAGGTTCATGGCCAGACTTGAGAATTTGGCAGTTCCATGAAAATACCAGTAACCAGTACAACTTCCATCTGCAGTTTAGTCTCTGCTGCTTCACACCGCATGTTTACTTCAAACCAAATCTTTTATTGCTAAGCATGGTGCTTGTATTGGTTTAAATAAAACGTTTCATTAAGAGGTTCTGTTTCCCTGTTTTAATTGCAAAGTGGTCCCTGTGTGACAGGGAAGATCTGGTAATTCTTGGTATGATCTTCATCCTTTTCTCAGCTTCCTGGAGTTTTTGTTGGATTTGTAGTGTGCCTTCAGTTTCGACTGCTCCCTCATTTGCTGTTGTACCTAAAATAATGCCTGTTTCCATCTGCTGTGCTGGGGTGGAGAGGAGCTGTTGGAATACTGCAGGGAGCTGCTGTGCTCTGCTGCTTTGCACCTTTGTGTCACAGACCTCCCACCACCTCCAGATGAGGTGCAAGGCAGCGTGGGGCTTGGTGTCAGCCTGGAATGTCACCTAAACTCCCCTGTTCCACCTCTCCCACAAAGCTCCTGGCTCAGTCTGGAGCTGTGGAATACAATACAGAGTGCAGGTGCCCCCTGAACAGTGTCAGAGCAGCTAGCAAGGAGACCCCAAAGCTTGAAGGAGACCGAGGAACTTAGTACTTCTACCTTCCCACAGTTGTTGGCTCATCTCTTTCCTGCCCAAGAGATCACTGCATTAATTTGATCTAAGCCCTCTTTTTCTTCATTCTTGCTGTTTCATTCTGTCACCATCTTTGGAGACTTTGATTCCTCTACTATTGAAAAAACTGCCAAGTATAATCCAAGGAATTCAGCTTCAGTACCTGGCAGATTGTTTCTGCCAACACTGAGGAATAGCATTAATAGGCCACAGATTAGACATGACAGAAATAAACCCTTTTGCTCCCCGGTGAGAGAACTCTGAAGGAGAAAATGCACAGCTGCTTCAGCACATCTGGCTCCTGAATGGCATCTCAGTCACTGAAAGGCAAAATCTGTTGCCAAAAGCTTGGGCAAGAAGAAGCTGCTGTGGGAGAAGAACGGTTCTCCAGAAAAGGAGAGGAAAAATGGAATAAGTAGCTCTCCTGTGAGGAGAAGGTCACCTGTGGCATTCTCTGCTGGTCACTGAGTGTGCTTCACTAGGAAGTGGGCAGTAGTTTATTGGTACTGCCACATCACAGGCGGCAAAAACAACAGCAGAATAAAGAGAATTCCCAGGAGATCTGGGGATATGAAGTGAAGGGCAGCTGCTTCCACTCAGGAAAGGTCATTGGATTAGAACAGTTACGATGAAAAGGTCAATTGAGTGGTGATTAAAGTCAAAGCAGGAGAGGGAGTAGGAATCAAAAAGGGAAACCTGTGCATGGCAGGACAAGGCTGCAGTGTTCCTGCAGCCTGAGCATCTCACAGCTGGTGCTTTCCCTTCCAGCTGTGTGAAGAGACAGCTTGCCCAGGGCTGGGAGTTTGCTAAGATCCCGTGGCTTGGCAGGGTGTCTGGGAATAATATGGAGGAGAGCTGTAGTTTGTTCTGGAGGAGCTGAAAGGGGAATCATAGGATGGGTTGGGTTGGAAGGGACCTTAAATACTGTCCAGTTCCACCACTGCCATGGGCAGGGACACCTTCCACTATCCCAGGCTGCTCCAAGCCCTGTCCAAGCTGGCCTTGGACACTTCCAGGGATGGAAGCTGGGGCAGTCACTGCGTGTGACAGTGGGAGTGTGCCTGTGCCTACTGTTCCACGGGTTGTGGGATTGACTGGAACACAAACTGCCTCCCTCAGGCTCCTCAAGGAGAATTTCCTGCAGTTTCCTGTTCAGGTGCAGGTGAGGGTAAGAAGCCAAGGCCAGGCGGGTGAGATTCTGATACGGTGCCACTGAGAGGCAGAACAGATACTGAGCAGCCTCGAGAGGGAGGGCTGCTGGGGCCGTGGGAAGGACAGGAGGTGCTCTGTGGGTGTAAGAGTGGCTGGAATTTGTTCAGCTGTGCTGCTCTATGGCAGGGCTGAGGATTTAAGGTGGGCCTCATCCCTTGGAACAAAACTGAAGATGTGGCAGGTAGGTCATCCCCTGCACTTGTTAGCACAGTTGTGTCAGCTGCAGCTTTGGTGATGTACTACAAGTTCTAAAGAAATTAAGCTCAGCTTCCTGTGGGAAAGCCTGCACAGAAGGGTTTATAAATGCTGGAGATTTGGCTTCTACATGTGTAACTCCAGTTCGGTTACATTCTCTGCAGGGGCTTCCCTTAGGGCAGGTAACTGCTGCTCTCTGGCAGCAAAGGGAGAGCTGTGCAGATCTTGTCATTTGTTCCCACCTCCTCCAGAAGGGAGCTGAGCGCAGGGAATTGGTCCTGTGTGCTGAGCTGGCCTTGAGGCTGGTCTGGGCACAGTTTTAAATGATAACTGCTGGGGAAGAGAGAATTTTTCTGGGTTGAGAGAGGCAGCCCTGGTGTTCTTGAACAGCAGTCTTGAACTGCCAAATATGTAGGCGTATAAATTCCTACAGTACAGCAGGGAAAAGGAGTTGTAGTTCTCAAAATATGTATCTGGGATCAATATCTTGGGGAATTGGCATTACTCTCTCTGGGCTGCAGAGTAGCGCACTGGCTTGGTTTGCTGTGTTCTGGCACAGGAAATGTTAATTCCAGCATTGTTTTAAATAAATACAGTTCTGAAGTACAAGGACCCCTGGCTTTAGCTTTTAACTTTTCCAATTAATACACATTTGTATCTGGCAGGTTTCTACATTGAAATGTTGAGCATAAGGCTGAGCAATTGCATACCTCAAGTTTTCTATTAACAATCAATTTTCATTTTGTGAGAAGCAGCAAAGGGTGAAACAACAAACAGTCAGTATTCTCTGGTAGTGGTTAGGACACTGCTGGCATGTCACCAGCCTGTTGGAGTGAGTCCACAGGAGGTCACCGGGTTGATCAGACAGATAGAGCACCTCTGCTGTGAGGGAAGATTGAGAGAACTGGGATTGTTCAGCCTGGAGAAGAGAAGGCTTCCAGCACCGGAAACCACCCTAAAAGAAAGATGGAGAGAGAATATTTACAGGCCAGGAATATTACAGGATATTGAAGGCCAGGTTGGAAAGGGCTTGGAGCAACCTGGGCCAGTGGAAGGTGTCCCTGCCTATGGGCAGGGGGATTGGAATCAGATGATCTTTAAGAAGGTCCCTTCCAACCCAAACCATTCTGGGATTCCATGATTCCAAGTTCACGTGGGTGTGATGTGGCGCCATTCCCCTCCCAGCTCCTGCAGGCTTTTTTCCATGTCTGCTGTTCCTTTGGGTGCTGCTAAGATGCCGTGATCCCGTGTGGATAACAGGCTGTCCAATGCAGTGTGTAAGTGCAGCATCCTGTGCAGCCTTGCCGTGCTCTGTGTAACTTCCCTGTCTTTTCTCTAGCCATGAAGTGAAGGGGATGATTTCGATGCACTTGCCTAGATGTGGTTAATCAGAGTGGCCCATTGTGTCCCACCACGGGGGGATTGTCTCCACTGGACTGTCCTGTCGTGTTTCATTCCTTCAGGGACTGCAGACACGCTCTGGGTTAACCCTGGTCACCTCTGGAGCAACATGAGGTGTCTCCTACAGAACGTGATGGAGCTGGGCTGAAACTCCCCTGACAGCTCTCACAGCTCCTCAGCAGGGGACAGAGGGGAGACAGGAGCAATTATCATCCAGAGGGACTCTGAATGCAGAGCAGATGTAAACACTGGGAAAACAGCACGTCTGTCTTTCACGGCAGATTTACTCCTGTGACAGGGAAGTCCTGTTGTGGCTTTTTGAAAGGCACACACTGTCACCCCCATTCCTGCTGTTCCATGCCATGAGCCACATGAATGCAGCTTCTCTTCTTCCCTTTCCCGGAGCCTTTGGCTCAGCAATTAATATAATGCACCCTTGAAATCCCTGTGCCAAGCAGCAGCTGGTGTTGTCACCTCGTTTCTGTGGAAAATGGGAAGACAGCAGAAGAAAATGGGGCAGAAAACATTCACTTGAAAGGGAAGGGGGCACCGGCCATCCTGTACTTTCAGTGAGCCTTAGAGGATGGAAGCAGAGCAAAAATCAGGGGTCATTGTCCCTATGGAGCTGAAGAAGGAACCAGAGATCTAGCATTTCTTCAAAATAATGTCTAATTTTAAATACCCGCTGTTGGAAAAGGCTGCCGGATAATTGGAAGGAGAACGTGCCTGCCTTGCTCACAACTGCAGTCTGCCTGGCCATCTGCTCTGCCAGCCAACAAATCCTGGATTGATCTGCGAGTGTGATTAATTCAGCGAGGACGGCGGGATCAAGGGATCAGCCAGAGACAATATTTATACCCTACCTCCAGCTGTGAATGTGCAATTGTTTGGTTCAGGAGTACAAAACAAACTGTAGAGCTGTATTACTGGGAGAATAGAAAAACAGAAGCATCCCCTCGACAGCCGTTCTTTCCTTGGATGGCCCCATTCCAGGGTGTGTAAGTACAGTTTAATACAAGCCCCCTTCCCCTGTCTGGGAGGTGAACAAAGCTGTTCTCATCTAGAGAGAACTTCTGTGTCTTTAGTGCCGCTGCCTCATTCCTGTGGTTTAGTTTTAAAAACCTTGGAGGTACTGGCTCTGTGCCCTCATGCACATGGCCTGTGGATGTGGAGTGTGCGTCAGCCACTCCACCCGGCTCCCCGTGCCTGAGGTTACTGGTGGGAGAACTGGTGCAGACGCAGCCAGAGCAGAGCTGGACTTTAAATATCAAGAACAACCAGTGAGGTGGATTTCCAGCACTGGTACAGCTTTGAGCTGATTTGATAATACGGATGTAGCTAGAGAGAAAGCAAGATTTGTGAAGGAATTTAAATGTGGATGGAGGCTTTTGAAATCCTATTTAGTGTGACTTAAGTGTGCAAATACACGTTGGGCCTGAAGGTGGCCATACTAAGGGCCACAAGAGATGTCTGCAAGAGAACAGGAAGATCAAAGTCAGAGCCTTCCACGGCTTATTTTTTCTAATACAAAGCTGAAGTTGTATGTGTCTTGTCTCCTTTTGGGCAGAAACAATAAGGGTGTTAATCCCTGGAAATGTTCCAGGCCAGGCTGGATGAGGCTTGGAGCAACCTAAGATAGTGGAGGGCGTCCCTGCCCATGGCAGGAGGTGGAACTGGATGATTTTAAGGTTCCTTCCAACCCAAGCCATTCTGGGATTCTAAGCGCTGAGGACTAAGGGTGACATTTTTGGAGTCACCACTGCTACAGCTAGGCTAAGCAGAATGTTTTGGAAAATCCCCCTCTTTGTTGATGAGCAGCCAAATCCTGAAATGCATTATATTTTTCTTTTTTTTTTTTTTTTTAAATACAACTCTTGGTCCCTTTTCCTGTCCACACATTGTTATCATGCTCAGAATTGTGTGGAAAGCCATTAACAGGAGCTCGATGCAGCTTGAGAAAAACAAACCCTGTTTTTATGAGGACAGGTTGAATATTCAGTATTTAGCCTATTAAATGAAAATTGAATGAAAATGTTGCCGTCTGACCGTGGATGTTGGAGGGATTGAGGCCACGAGTGGATTCTGTAATGAGTCGTGGTGAGATGCCCGGCAGCGCCCGTGTTCTGAAATCGGGTTTTAAATGCGCTTGTTTCTCTCGAGACTGGCTTTCATGTGCAGTGGAATTTATAATGTTAATTTGTTTGTGTGATCACTACGAAACGGGAGAGCCTAAGCAGGGATTCTGGATGGGAGTTAATTAGTGCAATAGGAAAGGGTATTTGCCAGTGTGGAATTGGAGTTGGAGCACTTGCAAGTGCAGGGATCTGTTTATCCTGCTGATCAAAGACGGAACCAATGTCTGTTGGTGGATAAAGGGGGTAAGTGGGTGAGGAGTTCTGTGCTCTGGCTGCTCCCCATGTTTATTTACAGGAAGGTGACCTTGGCCGGACTCCGTTAGAAATTCTCCCAGAGTCTGCTAAATTCACACAATCACAGAATGGTTTGGGTTGGAAGGGACCTTAGAGATCATCTAGTGCGATCCCTCGCCACGAGCAGGGACACCTTCCGCTATCCCAGGCTGTGGAGGGAGTCAAGCCTTGGGAGGCTGTGGAGCCTGACCGTGCTGAGGACACTCTCTCTGGAGAGAAAGCAGCCCCTAGGCTTCAGGGCTGTGGTCAGCCCCCTAGGGAAGAAACCTTAGGAGACTGCTATGTCTCATATTGGTAAGGTGTGCTCCTCCCCTTTAAGGCCTTATCAGTAGCAGGTTGATTGCCCCATGAAGCCCTATCAGTACCAGGTTAATTGATTGTACCCCATTGCTCCTTTCCCTCCTTCCTCCCATTTACCCCAGTTAATTGGTCTGATTTCTATCCTTCTCCTGGCTGGTCCATTTTCAATCCCTAACCCGACTGGCCAAGTTGTGTAAGCCCATCCCCTGCCTCCCCTGTATAAAAATCCCTGCTTTTCCTGGCCTCACCGTTCTGTCCTTGGATCCCTTGAGGAATAAAGCTCCTGGAGAGCCCCACCAGAAGGCTCCGTCCCGTTCTTCTGTGTTGCCTGGATCCTGCGGCTTTCACAAATGAGCTCAATCACTCCAGCAGCTTGGACGTGCCCGTGTCCCCCAGGATGTCCTTTTCAGGATGCCTCCGAGGAAGGTCGCGGCACTCCTAACCACCCACGCGCAGCCACGACACCAGGTTGCTCCAAGCCCTGTCCAAGCTGGCCTGGAACGCTTCCAGGGATCCAGGGGCAGCCACAGCTCCTCTGTGCCAGGGCCTCGGCACCCTCGCAGGGAACAATTTCTTCCCAATATCCCATCCGACCCTGCCCTCTATCAATTTGAAACAGTTCCTCCTTGTCCCGTCACTCCATGCCTGTATAAAAAGTCCCTCCCCCTCCTTTTTATGAGCCCCTTAAATTGTCCATAAATATTCAGATTTTCCTCTCCTGAAAACCCACTAAGCCAAGTCTATTAAAGTCAGCGGGATTTTTATTACCAAGTTCAATAGTATTAGATTTCTCCTTGATATCTATAACTGAAATGACAATTAATGTTGAAGGATGTGGTTAACCCGTGCACAATTCAGAGAAATTGCTCCATAATCTTTTCCCACAGTTCTCTGCCAAAATCTTCCTCATGAACAGCCTGTAACGCATTGATTTATGACTGATTATACGGCTATTTTCCGATAAGGACGAGTACTTGAGAGGGGTTTAAGATGAAGTGAACAGACATTGACATTTTCCCTGGGGATTCCAATCAGGATTAAACTCAGTGTGTCCAGACTAACAGGAAAGTGCTTTAAGAGCTGTGGGCCATCTCCAAAGCTCCTCTGTGGCTTCCTGCCATTGTTTACAGAGTTTAATCAGAGAAGATACTCAGTCATTGTTTGGTTTGAGATACCAAATAGATGTGAAATGAGAATTGATTTAGATCCTTTTCTACAGAATTTGCTTTTAATTTCCTTTTGTGTTACCAAAAAAAAAAAAAAAAATCTACGGTACAAGAAATCCTTCAGTGCAGAAATCGTTGTTGTGCAAGATTACAGCTCCCTTCCGCTTCTCCTGACAGGATAATTGCAGTTGAACGCTATGCCAGCACCCGAGGGAATAAAACACTGCATTCCTCGAGGCAGAACCAGGATTAATTGCAAATGCCAAGTATGTGGCTGACACACCTTTTTACTTCTCATACTGCACATCCCTGTTGCACAGCATTTTCATGTATAAGAAATCATCAAATACAGAAGTATCTACCTTGAATGGATCAAACTGCAGTGGAAAAGCAGCATTCCCCAGCCCCAAGGTACATCTTCTGTTTCTCTACCTCCCACAGCTCTTCTGAGGCAAACTGGCCTCTTGGGTGGCTTTGGAAAAGCCTGAACCAGGGAGTTTGAATGCTGCACATCAGATTTTCCAGCAAAGTCCAGTCCAATTTCCGTGGGAATAAGGGTGCCTGTGCAGCTCAAGGGTATTCCAAATAAGAAATAAGAAAATTGATAATAAATAAGGCTAAAGAAGCATCGAACGATATGAAGAAAGGTATGTTATTGCAGAGGGATTGCAGAAATTGTTTCTGGCTCCTCAGGAGCGAGGGATGAGGAACGGTTGGAAGGTGGCTGTGATGGCACTGCCAGGGCTTCTCTTCCTAACCCATCCTGTCACCCTGAGCTGGAAGGAAACCACAACAGGCTCAGCCTCCCTGATGTTCTCACTGCCTGGTGGTCTTCTTGTCGATCCTACTTGCAAGGTGATGGGAAAACTCCTGGGACAGAGTTGGGAATGGCTCAGAGCTGCTGCCTTGGCTGCAGTACCCACCCCACCCTCTCCTGGCCTTGTGTTGTCTTACCTTATTAATCTCAGAGTCACAGGATCACAGACTGGTTGGGGTTGGAAGTGTCCTCAAACTCCATCTTGTTCCAACCCCCTGCCACGAGCAGGGACACCTTCCACTAGAACAGGTTGCTCAGGACTCATCTTCACTGAAGTTTATTTTAAAATCTGTTTTCTGGGTTTCACATAGAAGTTTTCAGGGGTCATAATGACACCATTATTTGGAGTAGTTTGTGGATGAGGTGAGTGATTTTATAACGAAGCATCAACTTTATCTTTGCAACAGCTGATGTCCTAAAGACAGCTCATTTGCTACAGTTTTTCCGGTATTTTGGTGAAGGAAATAAAGTTTCTGCTCATCTCTCATTGTGACACTCCATTAATTGTGTATAAAGCTTTCCAGCAGATAACACCGGAAAATATTATTTGGTTTGGCAGCTGTTGGTTTTATGGAAATCATCCCTCACTCTGCTCTGGAGGAAACGATTGCAGCAATGTCACCCTGGCTTGCCTTTTACTGCAAGGTGTCACTGCTTAAACTGAAACAACTTTTACATGACCTTTTGAAAGGAGAGTGGGGCGATCTCCTCCTCCGACTGTTTTCTCATCTCGCTGTTTCCTTTGGGCAGGCTCCAAGTTGTATTGATTTGGGATTGTATGACCGGCTTTCCCTTCCCCAGGGCTCACACAGCACAGCCTTCTCCAGCATTTCTTCCTAAATTTGCCATCTCCCTTTTCTCCAGGTGGAGCTTGTGCTGAGCAGGGAATCTTAATGGCCAGGGAGGGTTAGGACACAGGGGAAACGGATGTAAACTAAAAGAAGGAAGATTTAGATGAGGTATTAAGAAGAAACTCTTCCCTTTGAGGGTGGTGAGGCCCTGGCATGAGTTGCACAGAAAAGCAGTGGCTGCCTTATTCCTGGAAGTGTTCAAGGCCAGGTTGGTCTGTTCTAGTGGAAGGTCTACGTGCCCATGGCACAGGGTTGAAAATCAAAGGTTTTTAAGTTCCCTTTTAACACAAACTCCTGGAAAAGCTGGCAGTCAATGACTTGGACAGATTTACCCTAGGCTGGGTTAAGAACTGGCTGGATAGCTGGACCCAAAGAGTGGTGGGCAATGGTGCTGCACACTGGTGGTGTCCCCTGGGGATCAGTGTTGGACCCAAAGAGTGGTGGGCAATGGTGCTGCACGCTGGTGGTGTCCCCTGGGGATCAGTGTTGGACCCAAAGAGTGGTGGGCAATGGTGCTGCACGCTGGTGGTGTCCCCTAGGGATCAGTGTTGGACCCAAAGAGTGGTGGGCAATGGTGCTGCACGCTGGTGGTGTCCCCTAGGGATCAGTGTTGGACCCAAAGAGTGGTGGGCAATGGTGCTGCACACTGGTGGTGTCCCCTAGGGATCAGTGTTGGACCCAGTCATGTTTAATTTCTTTACTGATGATCTGGGCTGAGGGAATTGAGTCTACTATTAGCAAATTTCTGGACAAGACCAAGCTGTGTGGGAATATGGATCTGCTGGAGGGCAGGAAGGGCCTCTGGGAGGACGTGGACAGGCTGGATTGATGGGCTGAGACCAACAGTCTGCGGTTGAATAAGATCAAGTGTCCGGTCCTGCACTTGGGTCACAACAACCCAATGGAGCGTTCCGGGCAGAGGGTCTGGAAAGTAGGGAAGGAACTGGGGGTGCTGCTTGACAGTGGCTGGACATGAGCCCAGGTTTGCCCAGGTGGGCAAGAGCCCAGTGACCCTTGGCCTGTGTCAGCAATGGTGTGGCAGCAGGAGCAGGGCAGTGATTGTCCCTCCGTGCTGGGCATTGCTGAGGCCATCAAGTGGCTGTGCTGGGCTTCTCGGTTCAGGAAGGACACTGAGGGGCTGGAGCGTGTCCAGAGAAGGGAACGGAGCTGGGGAAGGGGCTGGAGCAGCAGGAGAGGCTGAGGGAGCTGGGAAAGGGGCTGAGCCTGGAGAAAAGGAGGCTCAGGGGAACCTTGTGGCTCTGCACAACTCCCTGACAGGAGGGGACAGCCGGGGGGGTCGGGCTGTGCTCCCAGGGAACAAGGACAGGACAAGGGGAAACGGCCTCAGAATGCCTCAGGGGAGGCTTGGATTGGATATTATGGAAAATTTTTCCATGGGAAGTTATTGGGAAAAGGCTACCCAGGTGTTCTGGAGTCCCCATCCCTGGAGGTGTTCAAGGAATGACTGGAAATGACACTCAGTGCTCTGGTTTATTGCCAAGGTGGTGGTGGTGACAGTCACAGGTTGGAGTCGATGTTCCTTGATATCTTCTCCATACTAAATGACCCCGCGACTCTGTCATTCCACGATTCTACGCCAACCCTGTCTCACACCGCGCCCCGTAAAGCGCGATCGCGCTCCCTCCTCCCACCCTTTAAGGTGAAAAACCCGAGGTTTTTTTGTTGTTGTTGTTGTTCCATCCCCTCCCACACCGCTCCCCCCCTCACGAAATGGCGGCGGCGGGCGGGGCCGCCAGGGGGCGCTGCGGGCGCGGCCATGGCGGCTGCGCGGCGGCTGCTGAGGCGCCCGGCAGCCCCCGCGCGGCCTCGCCGCCATGGCCTTCACGTTCGCCGCCTTCTGCTACATGTTGGCTCTGCTGCTCACGGCCGCCCTCATCTTCTTCGCCATCTGGCATGTGAGTACGGGCACTGTGGAGGGGGGAATGCCCGGGGAACGGCCCCGGAGAGCCTCCAGGGCGTCCCCGGACAGCCGCCGAGAGAGCGGGAGAACCGCATCCGGAACCGCCCTCAGAGCGGGAATCGGCCTCTCTGCGGATAAAACGGGTTTTTATGCGGGAACGGAGTGGTAGGACAAGGGGTAGTGGCTTCCCGCTGGCAGAAGGCAGGGCTGTATGGGATATTAGGAGGGAATTCTTCTCTGTGAGGGTGGCGAAACCCTGGCACAGGTTGCTCAGAGAAGCTGTGGCTGCCTCTGGATTCCTGGAAGTGTCCAAGGCCAAGCTGGATGGGGCTTGGAGCAGCCTGGCCTAGTGGAAGGTGTCCCTGCCCGTGGCAGTGTGGTGGAATTGGATAATTTTTCTGGTCCTTTCCCACCGAAACCGTTCCACGATTCTGTGATTTGCTCCTCGAGCCTGGCACAGGGAGAACAGCCAACAGGACCCTGCCTGAGACGAGGTGCTCTGAGAGAGGATGTGATGCTTGGCAGGGCATTTATTGTGTATGAGTGCCTTTTGTCCTAAGTGGTGCATCTTTATCTTTATATCAAGAAAAAGACCAGTGTACTCTTCTTTTTTAAATGGATGCACCTTTAGGAGGTATAACGTGGTCTGTGTGATCCTCCATTGGCAGGGAAGTTGGACTGGATGCTCTCCAGATGTCCCTTCCAGTCCTCACAGTCTGTGATTCTGGGATGTGTGTGGGCTCACACACAATGAGGAAGAATATCTGTTGGCTTTTAAGCTTGTTCTTGCTTTTCCTGGATTGAGGAACCCCATGCCAGGTTCCTGCTGGCCACCAAGAGCGTCCTGGGTGAGGTTTGGGGTCTGCACAGCGAGCAGGGTTGAAAACTGATGAAGGGGATGTAGGAAATCCATTGCAAGTGGGAAGATAAAAAGTTGGATAGTACTCAGAGGCTTTTGAATATCTGACGAAACTGCTGCTTTAATATTTGTAAAACCTGTTCCACATCTGTGTTACCTGTGAGTTGATGTAGGCAGAGCTTAGGTGAAATTTTACGGAGAGCAAAGGTAGCAGTTCTGTGCCAAAATGCTACTTTTAATGGGTAAAATACACAATTGCTCCCGAGGAAACAAAACTCTTTCATTATTTTTCCTCTAGATTATAGCATTTGATGAACTGAAGACTGATTACAAGAACCCCATAGACCAGTGTAATACACTCAATCCCGTAAGTAGCACACTGAACATTTTGTTTTGCCAAATGAAAATGTGTAAAGTGCTTATTTTTGGTGTTACGTTGATGCAATCGGCCGGGGCGATAGAATTGCATCTGGGTTGAGAAGCCCTCGCTGTTGGTAGAAGTTCTAGGGAAATTCTTTGTCTAATTCTTTACTTTCAAGTTGAATATTCTGACTGTTATTAATCTGATGGTGATCTCGTCAGCTGTCATACTAACATTCTTTCAATCTGCTTTCCACATTTTCGGCACAAAGACAGTTGAAAAGGTCAAAAAGATTAAAAGAGTCAAAATTGCATTAAAGGTGTGTACTGCTTTTCAGTTTCATGTTTTTGAACTTCCCTTTCATTTCGTTAGGAACATTTGTAATACTATTTAGCTGTTTCGTTTAGTCTGCCTGTTCATCTGCTTGGTATTTGTTCGTTGGGGTTTATAACAACCTCATGGATTTCCATATTTTGTGCCAAACCAATTCTGCTTGCTTACCCAGCAACGTGGGGAAAACTGTTACATGCCTGTTAGGTGTCAGAAAATAACTTCAGGCATAAATCAATTTCGTTTTTCAAGCCAGATTTACTGAATTCAGATTAGAGGAGAATACTTGGGGTTTTTATTTTAAAGCACTGACCAAGTCAATTCTGATCTTTTTTTGAGGATTTAGGTGAGTGGAAGGAGATAAGTGCTGTCCTCACTTCTCTGTTCTGTGTTCCAGGATCAGGGGTGTGTCCCAGTGTCCTCCCTCGGATGCAACTCTGACACTCCTTGGCTTAGGAAAAGAATTTGAGGCAAACTATTTGCCTGCATCTCTTACAGGCCAGCAGCATCAGGGAGGCTTGTTAAAGGACACAGAGGTTGATCCTGCAGCATTTTGTGCATTTCTTATTTTCCTTTGTGCGTGCCGAGGCTGGGGGAAGGATGCAGGGGCAGCACAGCGGCGTGGCCTGAACTGTAGCTTTAGTGTGTTTTAAGGAAAACATGCAACAAAAAATAAATGTACTGTACTTGTGGCGGGGAAGAGCGTGTTGCAGCACACCAATTAAAGTGAATATTTCAGTGTGAGGAGGGGAGGAGGAGAGGAGGTTTGCTGCTAGGAGAGCTGTGCATCTAACAGTTTCCCTTGCTTGGTCTGTTCCAGTCATCTCTGCTGCAGTGTGGGAGAGGCCAGCTCTCATCACATCGATGCATTATGACCTTACTGCAACCTTTGTAGCGTAAAAACGTGCATGTTTGACCAGATATTAACCTTCTGCTGCCCCACTTGCATGGAGTGTCCTTTACATGGCAGCTTTGTGGGCTGAAAGTCTGAAATAACCTCATATTTGCTGTTCCTGTGGAAGCAGATTAGTCCCCAAAAGTGAAGTTGAGGCTCTTGAGGGGATCTGGTCCATGATGCTGGACAAACACACGGCTGTGTTGTTTTCCTGTGTAAAGAACCAAAGATCCTGGTAGGAATTGAGGCACCTCAGTGGGAAGATCGGCCTAAAATAGTAACTCCTTAGTACACTGCTGATTCCTTCTCTTCTCTGCTCCTGTTATAGTCGTGTCTCTTCTCAGCTACCAGATCCGTCCTCCCTCACTTCTGTGATAAATATGGTAGGATCTGATGTAATTCATTTTTCTCTAGGACAGGCAGGGAGGATCAAGTGGGGCAGATTGGAAAGAAGCAGGTATTCTGGTGTGGGAGTAGGGTTTAATAAACAGGAAAAAAGAAAACCGTACTTTGAGATGTGTAGGTAAATAAATACAGATTTTTCAGGCCTGGTGAATCTGTCTGAGCAGGCTGCCAAATGCATCGTGTGTTGGACAGGGTGGTGGTTGTTCTGCTATAAATAATTGCCATGTGTAAATGGTAAGTATGCAAAGAAGGATCTGGATGAAAATATTTACTTGAAACATTTTGCGTAAAACAGCTGAATTTTGGTGGCGTTGATGCAAGTTTGCTTTGTTTGATATTCTTCACTTAGAGAATTAGGATGTCATAGCAAAGTAGGTGGTGAGCGTGTTTGTTGGTAGTTTTTAGATTTCTAGGAAGGTATTTTGGGGTGTTAAAAGAAGAAGAAGAAGATTAGAAGCCACTGGAACTTTGCTGTAATCATCCTATGCAGCATAAAGAGAGGGCAGAGTGTGCTGTGTGTGTACATGCACACACACATAGGCAATTTAAACCTCTGGGTAAAAATGGGATGTTTTCCATGGGAAGTTTCATGGGGCATGAGTTGAGAAGGCAGAAGTTTAGAGATCAGCTGCTTCTGCTCTGGAGCCGGGCTGGGAGAGCTGGGAATGTTCACCTGGAGAGGAGAAGGTTCCAGGGAGAGCTCAGAGCCTCTGGCAGGGCCTGAAGGGGCTCCAGGAGAGGGACTGGGATTCGAGGGCCTGGAGGGACAGGACACAGGGAATGGCTCCCACTGCCAGAGGGCAGGGCTGGGTGGGATACGGGGAAGGAATTCTTCATAATGAGAGCGGTCAGGCCCTGGCACAGGGTGCCCAGAGAAGCTGTGGCTGCCTCTGGATCCCTGGAAGTGTCCAAGGCCAGGCTGGACAGGGCTTGGAGCAGCCTGGGACACTGGGAGGTGTGGAACTGGATGGGCTGTAAGTTCCCTCCCAACCCAAGCGAGTCTGATTGGTGTGATTCCTTCTGAACCTGCTAACAAAGCAGAAGATAGCAACCCTCTGGGGTGACTTGTGTAAAACTTAACTCGTGTGTTGGGTGTGAGATTTTGCAGCTCTTTGCATGTGTTTACTCTCTGTACCTCTCTCCATGTTGCTCCTATTAACAGCACTAATCCACACAGCATTCCATGCTTCCTGTGATTCCGTAGTACCTGGTACTGAGCTCTGTGGGCTTCTGCTGGAAGCATGATGCTGTCAAGCATGCACAGTGGGACCCCGTGAGGGAGAACTGCCCGATGCCCCCCAGGCTGTCTGTGCAGAGCCGCTCCTCTGTGCAGACCTGTGTGTGCCACCACGTCACCGCTGGTTCGGTTGGGTAAAGCTCTGCCTGGGGTGTTCCATTTCGGGGATGATTCGACTTTGAAAAGTTCTGGACCTGTGAAGGCCAAAACAAAGCTGTAAAACAGGAAAACACCAACGTCTTTTTGCCTATAAAGCATGTTTCCTACTGATATTTCTCTGTTGCATGAGCAGAAATATCTCGGTGACCTCTTCTGAGTGTCACGCATAAAGCGTGGAATCTGTTCATTTAATAGAAGCAATAAAAAATACTGATCTGACCATTAAATCTTATAAATTTTTCTCCTCGGTTCATGAAAATCACGTGAAAACAGCAAGGCACATAGTGCTGGCTGCTGCTTTCATGTTCACAGTCTTGTTCTTGTTAGCGTTGGTTTTTAAATATTATTTTTAAGCAAATGCGCGCCTCCAAAGTAGCTGAAATGCCACGTTTTGCTTCGTGTAATCGAAACTTCTAACTCACCTTTTTTTTTTCCAGCTTGTACTTCCAGAGTACCTCATCCATGCATTCTTCTGTGTCATGTTTCTCTGTGCAGCAGAGTGGCTCACACTGGGTCTCAATATGCCTTTGTTGGCTTATCATATTTGGAGGTAATTTTGGCGAGTCTGTTACGCTCAGAGAGTTGTTACTCATTCTCCTGTCCGGTGTTCTGTGTCTTGGGAAAACCCAGATGCTTTCCGGGCGAGTTTAGGTCACGGCTGTACAATAAGAACCATCACCTGGCTTTCTCGGGCGTTTTTAGTTTTTATTCTCTGGTGCTCTGCGAGGATCGAGTTGCGCGCGTTAAAGTCGCCGACGCGTCGGAGGTGCACCGAGACAATTCCCGGTGTGGAGTGCCGGTGGAAGTGGCGATCCCACGCTCCTCTCCCATTCCATAAGACATGGGAATTGAGTTGCTTCTCTGTGAAGGGTTGCTCTTTGTCTCAGTGGTGGTGTTCTCTGCTGGGCGGGGGGCAGGACCCACGTGTGCTCTGGCTGTCGCCCCACACCTGCCTGTGCCTCGTTGCAGGTACATGAGCAGACCCGTGATGAGCGGCCCGGGGCTCTACGATCCTACGACCATCATGAATGCAGATATTTTAGCCTATTGCCAGAAAGAAGGATGGTGCAAATTAGCATTTTACCTTCTATCTTTTTTTTACTACTTATACGGGTAAGTTTTCCTCTTCAGTCTGAAGTTTGAAATACTGTGCATAGGAATATGTTTCTTCCCGTGCCGGGAAGGAGCCTGGGAGAGCTGGAAAGGGACTTTGGACAAGGGTGTGTAGTGATAGGACATGTGGGAATGGCTTCCCACTGCCAGAGAGCAGGGTCAGATGGGATATTGGGAAGGAATTCTTCCATGTGCGGGTGGGGAGGCCCTGGCACAGGGCGCCCAGAGAAGCTGTGGCTGCCCCTGGATCCCTGGAAGTGTTCCAGGCCTGGTTGGAGGGGACTTGCTTGGAGTGACCTGGCCTAGCCAGAGGTCTCCCAGCCCATTGCAGGGGCTGGAATGAGATGATCCATAAGGTCCTTCCGACTCCAAACACGCTGGGAATCTGTATGATCGTCTACAGTGCCAACTTTCCTGAAAAAGAATCCACATTCACTACTAATTGTGCTTTAAAACACAAATCCTAATTTGGTCAGAATTACTATTTTGAATCCCTGTTCCATGACTGTAGACTGAAAAGCTCCAAACTTCTCTTCTGTTAAGCTTAATACAATAAGTCCCAGGGTGTTTTAATTAAGAAGCTGAAACATTGTTTTCAGAGGAAGTGTTTGATGTAAATGTGATTTTGTTGAAGTCAAAAGTAGAAGAGTTGTCACGTGAAATCTTCAGTCACAATCCATGTATCTCACTCACATGGACTTGTTCCTTATAGTATACACTGTTACAATTAAATGTGTAACACTAATCAAAATGATGCATCTTAATATTTTTATTTTCTTTTGCAGCATGATTTATGTTCTGGTGAGCTCTTAAGAAGACATTCAGCAAGCTTTGTTCCAGTTAAGTGCATGCAAAAGCCACAAAAAACCATGGATTCTTTACAACAAGAACCTCTGACCAAGATTAAATCCGGAACCCGATGTTCACAACTGAGTTAGAAAACAACGACTCCCCTATTTTTAAAATATTTCCACATTTTATACTTGTGGAAAGACTGTTTTCTTATTTTTACTGGGATGCTGAAATTAATGAATTACGTGTAAATTAATATAAAGGTGACCGGGGTTTGAAAAGTTTTGACTTTGCACTCCATAAGGAACAGCCATAACCTTCGAGTAGGTGTTGGTTACTACTAGCCTTAGTACTCTAGGGATTTGCTGTAGGATGGGCTTTGTAGTGGCTCACTTGGACTTGTGTATCCCACTCCTCACTCTAAATCAGCCCTAGCTCCAGGTCTTGGGAACCATTGGAATGCTCTGTCTATTACCCATAGGTGATGTTGGTCTTAGGATATTCATTCATGGACACAAATGCAAAAGTAGTTCTGTTTTGGTTTATTTTTTTATTACTATTTGGTTAATCTCCTGTATGTGCATGGTCCGGAGCCTTCTGTATCTTCTCCAAACGTTAACCCTGCTTTCATCTCCAGCCTGGGTCATTGTGGTAGGAGAAGCTGAGTTGTCCATGAAGGAATGAATTTAAATGGTTGGGGTTTGGTTTTTTTTTTTAATGTCTGTGCGGTCTGAATAACAAATGGAGAAACCCCCAACATTTATCAAGTCCAATGATGAAAACACTCTTGGGTTTAAGAGTAGTAAGTACTACAGACTTCTTCAAAGCAGAAAGTGAGATTGTGAAACTGCCCCGCTGTTCCTTAGTGCAATAAATGATAATAAAAAACCGAATCTCAAATTCAGCAACACTTCTTTTTATGTGGTGCCTTTCGTTTTGTTTTTCAATTCAGCAGATCCTCACAGTGTTCATCAGTTGTTTGACAGTGGATAATTGCATTCCCTTTAAAAATAGAACGTGGAATCTCAATTACCTCTGGAAAAGGGAAGCTCTGATTTCCTGCTCTTTTCCTGAAGTTAAATAGCAGATGGGCAGGGGAAGATGTTTCAGATAAATATTGCATTGTAAATCGTGACTGTGAACAGCTGCCTAATTTACAAGTAATAATTAGGGATCCTTTTCATTTACCTGTGCTGGAGAAAAATGCAGAGTTTCCCTGTTCTAGTAAAACTCTTTTTTTTTGCATAAACTGTGTATTTGTTCGCTTTGGGTCTCTTGGGTGTTAGGCACGATAGAAGCTGGATGGATGATGGGTTCCAGCAGAAATCCAGATATTCCAACATGGGTGTGTGGGGCGCTGGCAGTGGCTGGGGAAAGGAATACATGAACCAGGGCAGGTGTTGAGTATCTGCCTGAAGAGTGAGAAATTTGGAAATTGGCCTGTTACAGGTGTCCTGAGTGCGCTTTGGCATTTTAAAAAGCTCTCAGTGGCTTTCCTGCCATCATTTCAGTTGCTTTTTGAGCACTTATGTAGCCTGGTCTGAAAGATCACCGAATCCCAGAGCGGTTTGTGTTGGAAGGGGCATTAGGTCAAAGCTCATCTCATTCCAACCCCTGCCATGGACGGGGCAGCCACAGCCACAGCTTCTCTGGGCAATCCTGACCGTGAGTTCTGCAGTGGAATTGCTGTGTGAAAAATAAGTGTCTAATGAGACTTCACTTAGTGACCCTACACTCTCATTTTTTAGGACATGGTGAAAATGTCCCCCTTTCCACCTTATTTGTGCTGGGTGTGAATGAGCAGACTTCACTCATGTCGTCTGTCAGAGGGGCTCAGTCTGTTTGATCTCTGCTTGGAAGTCCTTCCATAAGGTTTGGGACTATAGTTTCTGGGTTTTTTTTTAAATATACTAGGGGTAAGAGAATTCAGGCTGTGATACCCTCAGATTTTCTTTCCTAGGTAGTAATAGTCCTGACAGCTTATTGCTTTGTACATAAAATTGTTTTTCACACGTTTCCTTGCATTTATTGAGCATTTCCCATGCTCCTACTGCTCAAGCCTTCAATATTCCATGATTATTTTTTTCCTCGTGCAACCATAATTTTTAGCTGTTCACAGCAGAACTTTTGAAAAGCTCTTTCAGAAACTCATGAATATTGTTCCTATTGGATCATTTTTATTTTTCTGCTACTTGGCTCTTCCAGAGACGTAAGAGATGACTTCAGCCTGTGGAAGCAAAGCTCATTAAACCTTTCTTAACGTTTGTATATTTATTAATCCATTATGGAAACGAGACTGGCTGCTTGTAGCCCCTGGCTCTCCTCAACCTTCTAAACAAACCTCTCGTTCCCTTTGGCATTTGGGCTGGTTTGAGCCAAATTCCACACTGGAATAAACGACACAGCCTGACTGAGCCCAAGTGACAGCTGCTCCTGCAGCCCCTCCAGCCGCAGGGGCTCTGCCCGGCGATATTTACCGGGTGTCTGCACCGTCCTGCTGATGACCAGCTTTAACTGGATGTGGGGTGCAGATGAATATTCCCTGCTGCCCAGGGGTGTGGGGAACACCGTCCACGTCCAGCAGCGTCAGCCTCGCGTCCCAGGAGTGCTGGAGTAACCCTTGTGTGATGCCTTGCTGAAGTACCAGGCATTGGGCTTTCAAAATGTGGACCTGATGGTTGTTTTTGGAGTTCCAGAAGGCAAAAGATTACAGAGAAAATAAAGAACACTTCTCATGCCCTCAGCAAGCTTCCTGCTGAGTCACGTTTTAAATATTTAATATCTGAAAACCATTCGTTTCAAGGATTAAGTACTGAAGCGCATTTGGGACAGGGTGTTTACTGTAAATGATTCGATGTTGTGGCAACTGGTAAAGTTCCTGTTGTTTGCTGTAAGAGTGGGGCAGGGAATGGCAGTAAACACTAATTAATCTGCAGAAATCACCTTTGTGCTCAAAGTTCAAATGTTAAAAGATAAATTCTGACGTTCACAAAGCAGGGACTTGTTCAACTCCATCCCCCTGGTGCTGTCTGGAGTCTCATCCCAGCTACTGACTTGAGAAGGTCCTGAACTTTATCAAAAGCCAGGAGCTGTTTCATCTTGCTTTTATGAATGGAAGTAGTGAAACGGGAGGGCTGAGGACTGTTCAAGGACCGCTCCTGTGAGATCCTCGCAGCCCACAGCTGATTGTTTACTCTCCATGGTGGCAGCAGGCAGAAGGGCCGTGCCAGCTCACCCACGCAGCTGCAGCAGTGCATTCCTGCCACAGTCACCTGCAACCCCCTGCTGGGTTTGTCACAGATTTTGTGTACAACACCTGCTTCTGGAATGAGGGGATTCCTTCCCAAATACCCCTCAACACACTGAGCAGAGCTGTGACATTTTAGAACGAGTTGTTAGGAGCTCGTTAGGGCTGAGTGCTCCAGCTTGACTTTGCTTTACAGCAGAGCTGAGGGTGAGAGGGTGTTTTTAAACAGCTCCAGAGATGGAATTTCTACCCGGCTCCATTATCCCAGCAGAACAGCAATGGACACAAACACACTTACACGTGCATTTTTCAGGCAGTGAGTATTAAAGTCAGCAAAGAGAGGAAGATGCTACATGTTCTCCAGGATTTTCTTCCCCATCCCAGCGCTTTACACACGGATTTGGAAGGCAGCAGCTGTGTCACACAGGCAGTGGCACTGAGGAAAGGTCAGGAGAGAGGGATCTTGTCCGGGAGTTTCCACAGACACAAAGATGCCCGCGGCAGGATCAGCTACCGCGATGCCGATCTCAGCGCCGGGTCCTTTGTTGCCAGGTGTGCAGCCAGGTTCTCGCGGAAGTCGTGGAGGAAATTGTACTGCTGGAAACGCACAACCAGGTCTGCAGTGAGAGCTCTGTACTTGAAGAGGGGGCACCACCTGTCTTACAAAGCTGTTTGATAGCCCTGGATGAAAACTGCACCCTCCGGTCCATTTGTTCTTCCTGTGCTTACTCCACATCCTCTGGGATTTTGCACTGTCAGAAAGATTCCACGGATCTTGACTTGGATCCTGTGGCTCCCCATAATGGCCACAGGTGATGCATTACCCCAAGGTAACGCAAACAATGGTCCTCAGAGGTGGGAGGTGACAGAATTCAAAGCTGCTTTATTTTGGATCATGGAATCATTTAGTTTGGAAAATCTCTCTAAGGTCTTTGAATCCAACTATTTCCCAGCATTCTAAGGCCACCACTACCCCACGTCCCCAAGTGCATCCACGTGGTTTTTAAATCCCTCCAGGGATGGGGATTCCACCACTGCCATGGGCAGCTCTGCCAGGGCTGGACAATCCTTTCAGTCAAGAAATTTTCCCTATTATCCAACCTAAACCTTTTCTGACACAACTCGAGGCCTTCTCTTGTCCAGTCACCAGTTTCCTAGGAGGAGCTGTTTCTTGAAAGCAGGAAACAGCTCAAACCCCAGAGAGCAGCTCTGGAAATGCAGGGAAGTCTCTCTGGGAAGTGAAGGAGGGCACTGGCTGGTGTCTGGACCCGTGCATTACCTGCTGCAGCCCCATTACCTTGATGGTCTGTATGGCCCCCGATCCTCTCAGGTTCCTGAGGCTCTCTATCACCTGCTGAGGTGTCAGGGTGTCTGAGAGCTGGAGCAGGAGACAGGCAGCCACTGTAAGGGAAAGTATTTACACCTGAATGCTGCTGACTGCACACAGCCACTGATTTGTCCCACAAAAACCACTCTGGCAAAACAGTCGGGGTCCCAGAGCTCTTGGATCTCTTGCAGTTTTATTTCTGGGCACTGGCCCATCTGCCTGCTGCTCCTGCCTAAGCCTATGGGCTTTGGAAATAGGTGAAAACCCTCCCACAATTTCCCCCAGCAGCATGTGGGATGCAATTCCCAGGCTTTTCAGGAATGAGTGCCAGTACACCCAGTCAATTCCCCTTTGTGTCTCCCGGCCACATCAGCACCCCTTCCTTCTGGGAACACACAGTAACGAACGCTCCCGAAAGCTTTAAGGGACAACACCGCGATGAAGACAGATGCCGAGGAATCGGTTCGTGTCCTTTCTATTAACCAGGCTGCTCCTGGCAGTGGCAGTGTGGATTGCAGCCACAGTGAAGCTTCCAGCAGAATTTGGCTCCGTGGGTTTGTGGGATGGGTCGGGCAGGCATGGAGACAAATGCTTACCGAGGCACGAGCGTCCAAGGCCACCATAGCAGCTGGGAGAAAAGAAAACATCTGGCTGTAAAGAGCTGTAGCAAACTGCAGCACCCAGGGACCCCCCCCAACACATAAATATATGGACACGGTTCTTGCCTGAATATAATCAAGAGGAGCAGTGCTACAAGAAAGTCAGAACAAGAATTTCTCCATATTTTCCATATTCTATACCTACAGGGATATATCCTATTTATTCTCCAGACCTTCTGTGTCTGTCCATGGGAATTTCAATTTTAAAGTTCCCCTTCATTCCTGGTAATAGTCCCAAAGGCACAGGAGGACAGGAAACAGCACAAGGATGGACAATCCCAAATTTCTTTAGATCATACTCCAGATGAAGGGTTTGAGGACAGTTGTGAGGAGAGCAGCAGGGTTGTTTCAGCAGGAAGGCCAAGGACTCGGCAGATGTCTGTACAGGAAGCTGTCAGTGGGATCATTCAGGGAACATGGAATTTGGAAAGCTCTTCCCTTCTCTTCTGAGCTCAACTAAACAAATTCCTTTAAACCTGTTCGTGGAAATTAGGAATTTTGCACTGAGTCCCTGCTAAGTAGCCCAGGGGCGCGTTATAGAGTCATGGATGGTTTGGGTTGGAAGGGACCTTAGAGTCACTTCATTCCACCCCTTGCCATGGGCAGCGACACCTTCCACTGGATCAGGTTGTTCCAAGCCCCATCCAGCCTGGCCTGGAACACTTCCAGGGACGGGGCAGCCACATCCTCTGACAAAGTGTTTTAGTTCCCAACTCATTCTACACCTGATATCCAGCTAGGCTGGGAGCTAGGAGCCCTGTGGTGCCGCTCTAAACTCACATTAAAACTTGCTGGATAGAGCAAGGGGAAATGGGACATTCTGGTCTTCTGAAAGGAAGAATTCTGTCCAAATAGCTGCAGGAGGAGGAACAAGCAGACTTCACAGCATGAACTAATCCTAAAGAATCCAACTGCCTTTTCACACTATTTCCCCTGCTCATACATCTGGAGAGAAGCTGGCATCCTTTACAGGAATGTGGGGTGATGAGGAGGCAGCCAGAACCTACTGTATCATTGTTTTCTGCTTATTTTCCAGGCAGGTTCTGAGCTCTTCCAGGACCTTGCAGCAGGTGGCAATGTCAGGAGCATTCCCATCAGGAATGGGGTGGTGGTGCACGCACATCCCGTGCTGTTGGTACGCGTCGATCAGGTTTGGGACTCGGTATTTTGAGAGCTCTCCTCTGGTACAAAGCACAAAGATATCCTGGATCCCACAGCTCTTTAGTTCTCCTGCCAACAGATTAAGACACTTGCAAATAAACAAAAACCTGCCAAGCTTAAGGATAAACAGATAAGCACCCTGGTCCTGAGTCTCTTGTTTAATCTTTGGGGCTAAGAAAATAGGAGTGAGCAATTTTGGTTTGAGCACTTTTCACTGAGTCTTTCCCACACTTCCTTTCAGGTAATCCAGGAGAGGAATTTTCTCAGTTCAGAGGGAATCCTGAGAGAAGTCCCACTGGAGAAACAAACACAACAGCACTCAGGACAGCCAGTTATCCACCTAAGTATGTTTCTGTCTCATCTCCAGTTAAAATCACAGAATCCCAGGGTGGTTTGGGTTAGAAGGGACCTTAAAGCCAGTTCCACCCCCTGCCATGGGCAGGGACACCTCCCACTGTCCCAGGTTGCTCCAAGCCCATCCAACCTGGCCTTGGGCACTGCCCCACAGCTTCTTTGTGCCAGGGCCTGCCCACGCTCACACCCAAAACTTCCTTCCTAAGCTTGACTTAACCACACACTGGGGGGATTTGCTCTTAGTCTTTGCTCTTTAGTGCTTACAGCTGAATAGTCAGCAGGAATCTTTACATAATTCCATCTTTTCTATCCCAATTTCACTGTTCTCTGGAAAAAGGAATTGTAATTCATCTTGATCCCAGCTGCTCTGACCATGCCTCATGGGTACTGCGCAGCTCCTGCCTGGAAATATCCTGACTATTTATTCCATAGTCATGGAATATTCATGGGATTGCCCTTGACACAAAGAAGACTCACCTATATCTTTCTGAAGATTTCTTCTGACATCCTTAAACCTGCAACCTGAAACAAGTTATGAACAACAATTACCACTCCAGGGAAGTGACATTTATGGGATGGCTGCTGCAGCAAGGAGAACAGAGCACAGGCAGCCTCCCCCCGAAACCAAAACAAGCAACAAAGCCTGAATAAAACCCAGTTCTTGATTTTACAAGTAGATCCCTGGTACAGAAGATGGTTTAAACACCGTGATCTGCTTAATACTGTAATGTAATAGGATTAAAGAAAGAAATCTGCCCAGGGTTTTAAGGTGCTTTGTGCTTCCCAGATGAAAAGTTTGGGATATTTTAAATCAGGATACAGCATAAAATCTCCCCCCAAAACACAAAAAATCATCCAGCAAATCAAAGGGCTGAATAAAGATCACTTAAGAGTTGAGTGTAGATTCACCATGGCTGCAGATAAAAATGCGGTCAAAGTTTATATGTTTATTTTATCACTTTAAAAAAATGTGATCTTGCATTTAGATTGGCTTTGGCGTTTCCAAAACACGTCTTCCAGGGGCAGATTACAAAAAAAGTCACCCACAACACAGAATTTTGGGGTACAAAAATTCTTCAGCTTTCAAATATGTCTGCAAATTTCAGTGAATGCTTCTTACCTGGAAGGGAGCACAATCCCAGGAACTCCGAAGAGTAGAGAGGAGGCAAAGACAACCTACCAGAAAATAAAAAGTAAAATAAATAATAATCAGTAGGAAAGATTTCAATTATTTAAATACATAAATATCTTTAGAGGGGGTGTCAAGGGGGTGGGTCCAGACCCTTTCACCAGTGTCTGGTGGGAGGATGAGGAGCAACAGGCACAAAATGAAACATGGGAAGTGAATGCGAGAAAAAATGTTACTCTGAGGGTGACAAAAGGTTTGAGTTGGAAGGAACTTTAAAGATCATCTTGTTCAAATCCCCTGCCATCGGCAGGGACACTTTCCACTATCCTAGGTTGCAATCCCTGTCCAGCCTGGCCTTGGACACTTCCAGGGATCCTCCAGGGGCAGCCACAGCTTCTCTGGGCACCCTGTACCAGAGCCTCTTTACCCTGTGAGTAAAGAACAGAGGCCTGGAACGGGCTGCCCGGGGCGGTGATGGAGTTTTCCTTCCCTGGAAACATTCAAAACGCACCTGGATGTGATCCTTGGCCTCCTGCTGGGGGGGAGCCTGTTTGTGCAGGGGCGTTGGACTGGCTGGTCTCCAGAGGCTCCTTCCAACCCCAGCCACATCCACTGACATTCCCCAGCACCACCGGGACACCCCCAGCCTGGAAGGTTACCAGAGCTCAGCTCGGGTTTCCCTTGCGGAAACTCTCTTGTTTCTCAGGATAGGGATTTCATACAATTTCCTCAGGGAAAGGATCCCGCGGGTGTCGCCTCACCAGGAGATGTGGAGCGGGCTCGGTTCCTCCTCGGCGGCCTCATCGTCTGAGGAGGCGAAGCCGTCGGCTGGTGCCGCAGCGGGCTGCGGGGAGAGCGGGGGGCTCACCATGGGACCGGGACCCTCGGCAGTATCCCGGTCCCGATCCCGATCCCGATCCCGATCCCGATCCCGATCCCGATCCCGATCCCGATCCCGATCCCGATCCCGATCCCGATCCCGATCCCTCAGCGGTTTCACCATGGCGCCGCTCCCCGCCGCCGCCCGTTCAAACTGGCCCCGCCCACCGGCCCATGACCCAATAGAAAGCTGCGGCTCAGTGGGTGCGTGGAAAGCCAAACAGGCATTCGCCTCGGTCTCATGAGAGAAGCACTCTGATTGGTGAATTGCGAGGGTAGAGGCGTTAGTATGCAAATAACTGTGGTGCTCTCTGCGCTGATTGGGTGAGGCGGCGAGGCGGGAAGGGGCGGTCTCGAGGGCAGGGGGGCGGGGCCCCGTGAGGGTTCCCTGAGGGCTCCGTGAGGGCTCCGGCGAGCGGCGCAGGCGGTTCCCACTCCCCTAATTCCATTTTTAATCCCTCTTGGGGGTGTGTTCGTAACTATCCTATTCCTGGTAGCCCCAGTGGTTCTTAAAAGTGGTAGGACAAGGGGGAATGAATTAATAAAGATATATGGTAGAGTTAGGTGGGATACTGACAAGAAAACACTTCACTGTGAGGGTTGTGAGCCCCTGGCGCGGGTTTCCCAGAGAATCTGTGGCTGCCCCATCCTGGCAATGTTCTAAAATCAGCTTAGACAGAGCATGGAACAACTTGGTCTAGTGGAACGTGCCTACTGATGGCAGAGAGTGGAACTAGATGGGCTTTAAATTCCCTTTCAACCCAAAACATTCAATGGTTCCGTGATAAAACGTGGAGATGGGTGTGAGCCTTCACTCACAGAATACGCAAGAGCAGGGATGATCTTTAATGGGTGCCTTGTGAGGTTTTGGGTGGTCAATTCTATGTGCAGAGTCCATAGGACTTTCTGACAGTAGAAAACGAGCCATTTCTGCTCTTTTAAACCATTAACTTGAAGTCAAATATTCTTGTCATGGTGCTGCTTTCAATTGTGCTGTAAAAATAGTTTTTAAAGGCTTTTGTGTGGAGCTTTTACCTGAATGTAACTAGCATGAAGGATTGCTTCAGGGAGGAAAAAATACTTTTGGCTCCCTCTTTTTAAGATCTGGGCTGTTGCCTGGATTTAGGGCTTTCCAATAGATATCTTTTTGCAGAATTTCTGGTTTATTCTGCGAGTAATTCTGGCCATTAATCAATAAGAAGAAATACATAAATCAGCAGTGTGGGATTTTGTTTTTTAAAATTGTATTAAGGCATTTCTACAGCTTGTGTTTCGACACACACAGAGCTAGGTTGTGAAGGATCCAGGCACAAACAGTGAGTTCTGGCATCAGTTTAGAGGAGAATGCCATGGAGAATTCTAAAGATGTTCCAAATCAAAGGAATGGCTGGGCACAAGTGGTTTGAGCTTGGTGGGATTCCCAGCAGGAATCCCCAGGTGTGGAGATTTTAAATTTTAGTCCTACATTAGTAACTTAGGTGCCGCAGCTGGAAGCTTTATTGAAACCTGCTCGAGAAGGATTGTAGGAGCAAATTGCTTGAAATGGCAGGATTTAGGATGGGTTCAGGGAATGAAGAAACAGATGATGAGAGGATCAAGGAGAAGAGGAGTGTATTAAAACTCAGAATATGATAGCAGAGGTACAAAAATTGCATTACTGAGCATAATGGGGAATTAAAACATTCCAGATGTCGCAGACTGTGATGAACTATGGGAAGAAATGCATCCTAAGGATCGAGGCAACGTGAAGACAGCCAGTCACTGTAGTTGCAAACGTGATTTTAATAACTCAGGAAAGGCACAAAGGAGCAGGTATGTTGTTTACTTTTGTTTTCAGCGATGGTCCCTTTAGATATTATGTGCAACACTTGTACTCTGATCAAAATGTGAAATTTGCTGTATTCCCCCCCCCCAACGTGGTTGATTTTTGCCTATTCAGGAGAAAGTTATTGCAGACTTGAACTCTGGGGATTGCAGATTTATGGAAGCAGCACCATGAAGCTGATTAATAGATATGAAAAGAGCAACAATGGTAATACTCCTGGTTGCTCTTTGAAAAAAATCAAAAGAATTCTCAGGAATTTGGGTGCCTTCATGTAGTAGAAATCATAATGGTATTGCACAGAATCTAAAATGGTGATAATGGCTGTGGCAGAAATAAATAGGGATAGTAAGTGTGAAATTTGAACTAGATATAGGAAAAAGGTTGGGAAAAAGCACCCCAAATCCAGACTTGGGGAAGTCCTGTGAATTTCCTTGTTACCCTTGGCATCTTTCAGAATTAAATGACAAATATTGTGTTTATTGGCTGATTACCCATCGGGGTGGTCTGTTTGTTTCCTAAATTGAGCTGTTACCCAGCACATCAAACTGGGATGTGCCAAAGCTTGTTTGCTGTCTATTTTATAGGAAAGATTCGTTTCCTGCCAAAAAGTGTCCTTTTGACATATAAAAAAGGAGAGCATCAACATCAAGGCTTTATATCCTGGAAGTCTTTGTCAGTTCATAAACTGGAGGCCTGTGTGAAGTGGATAAAAATAGTCGTCTCAGACACAGGTGAAAATATGTAATTTGAAAGATTTACTTGGTGAAAGGTATCATTTAATCAGAATTTTATTCGGGCTTTTAGATAATGTGCCGGGCCAGGAGCTGCTGTCAAATGTTCCTCTGGGTATGCCTGGCTCTTGTGTGTGCCTGCACCAACCAAAGTGAAGAGCTTTATATCCCGAGTTCATAACTTTTCATGCCAGTAAAGTGTTGAAATTCCAATTGCCAGACAAGCGCAGCTAAGCCTAACCCGGTTTTGCTGTCCCTGGGTCATGGGAAGAGCCCTCATCCCTGGGGACGGCGGAGCGCTGCACACACGTGGCATCTTCTATCTGCCATGGGGTGTTGGAGTCCAGGGCATTCCTTTGGTTGCTTTGGAGGGTCAGGGACCTGGGCAGGGGGGTCTGGGACCCCAGCCCAGAGCTCAGAGAGACACTGGATTTGATTTCAGTCCATGGGAGAAGCTTCTTGCACTGCAGGAAGCATTGCAGGCCACAAGAGTGTGAAAAATAGTAGTTTAGAATATCACAGGGTGAAAAAACAGTGGGTTTGGGATTTTTGGCATTGAAGTGAACAGGGCAAGATGGAGAATTTGGGGCGTTGTCTCCTTCTTCTTCCTTCTTGTTCCCTCACTCCATTTCTGCAGTGACGTTGGCACAAAGTAGTTAGTGAGGATCGGGTGAGAGTAAAGATGACCTTTTTAGTAATAGTGATAGACTTTGGTAAGAAATAGTAAATAAAGAATACGTAGCAATTAGTATAAAAGATAAGGACAGCCCAGAGACAGGGGGAGTCACCAGATGTCCGAGCCGCGGCAAACATCTTTTGGACACTGAGTAAATTGTAAGATAAGAACTAATAAACGAAGCATGTAACCTTGAAGACTGCGTCTTTTCCTGCGTTTGGCACAGAGCTTTGCAGAGGGCCAGAACTCTAAAACCACCTGAATGCTGGGGAATTTAAGCTCCTGAAAAGGAGCCCCCGACAATGGGGCACTCGGGTTTCATGGACAAAATAAAACATTGATTTACATCAGGTAAAAGTGTGGAATGAACGGGAATGTGTGGCAGAGACAGCCAGGGAATGGTGTGAAACAAGGAGCGGAGGAGATCGAAGGCGCATCCTCTCAGGTAGAGATAACCCTTGAATAAACAAGCTCTATAGATGTGATCTTCCCCTGCAAGGAGATAAAATCAGATCTGAATCATCAAAATAACTTGAAGAACATTGATAACTCCAGACAATCACCTGTGATGCCAAAGGTGTGTCACTTCTCAGTTCATATCTCAGTTTCCAGAAGTTTCAGTAAGCCTAATTAATCCATGTGGTGTCCCAGGTCTCTTTGGCAGCCCTCCACCAGTCATATCACCACAACATCCCACAAGGAATCATTTTACTTTTCCAGGTTGTTGTTTATGGAGGCTAAAAAATAACAGGTGGAACAGAGTTTCAAGATTTTCAAGCATCTTCCCTTTTTCCCTCCCCTTCCCTTTCCGTTGTACGTCTGTAGAAAATGGAATCCCTACATTGTCACCACCCGACAATGAGGATATGAATGGAAACTTCCTGTGATGCGAAATAAAATTGTGTAATGTTCGGAGAAACGGTTGTAACTGACAGAAAACAAACTTCTAGAATGATTTTGGAAGTTTCTATAGATTTTCGTCATTGTTGCTTCTTCAGCCACACTTGAATTGGTTTTGTTTGGGGTTCTTAAAACTGTGCCGAAAAACCACTGATAGAAAACATTGTGAATGGTGACTGCTCTGAGCCAAAACATTTGCTGAGGGCAGGTTCCTTGCAAGGTTTGTTATTTCAGCATAACAAACAATTGCCCTCCTACTCAGATTGTTTGAGGAAACCTTGTATTCTTCGTGTGCACGGGGGTTTCTCTCGCATTCCATCACAACCCAAGTACTTTGGTGGCTGTGGCAGGTGCTGGATTTATGATGGATTGTTTTGCCAGGAGCGGGTGCGCCGTGCAAGTGGAGTTGCAAGGCAGACAGAGGGGTGGAAGCTCTGTCCAGCCCTATAAATCCTCCTCGTCTGTTGAATTAAAACCAGAACTGAGTGTTAGCCTGTCGGTGGCTCCTTTTCCGGAGCTTAAATTCCCCGGTATTCAGGTGGTTTTAGAGTTCTGGCCCTCTGCAAAGCTCTGTGCTAAACGCAGGAAAAGACGGAGTCTTCAAGGTCACATGCTTCGTTTATTAGTTCTTATCTTACAATTTTCTCAGTGTCCAAAAGATGTTTGCCACAGCTCGGACATCTGGTGACTCCCCCTGTCTCTGGGCTGTCCTTATCTTTTATACTAATTGCTACGTATTCTTTATTTACTATTTCTTACCAATGTCTATCACTATTACTAAAAAGGTCATCTCTACTCTGACCCAATCCTCACTAACTACTTTGTGCCAACGTCACTGCAGAAATGGAGTGAGGGAAGGAGAAGGAAGAAGAAGGAGACAACGCCCCAAATTCTCCATCTTGTCCCATTCACTTCAATGCCAAAAATCCCAAACCCACTGTTTTTTCACCCTGTGATGTACTAAACTACTATTTTCCCCACTCTTGTGTCCTGCAATGCTTCCTGCAGTGCAAGAAGCCTCTCCCATGGACTGAAATCAAATCCAGTGTCTCTCTGAGCTCTAGGCTCTGGGCTGGGGTCCCAGACCCCCCTGCCCAGGTCCCTGACCCTCCAGGGCAACCAAAGGAATGCCCTGGGCTCCAACTTTGGTGGCTGTTGCAGGCGCTGGATTTATGATGGATTGTTTTGCCAGGAGCAGGTGCACCGTGCAAGTGGAGTTGCAAGGCAGACAGAGGGGTGGAAGCTCTGTCCAGCCCTATAAATCCTCCTCGTCTGTTGAATTAAAACCAGAATGAGTGTTAGCCCTAAAGCTGGTGATGAAAACCAGTGCTGTAGGTAAATGAAGTATTTTTAATTGACCAGTTTATAATGGCCATGGGCAATTTGGATGTATCAGGATACTTTGACTTGCAGTGTTTAATAAACCCCTGTGTATTTTGAATCATAATGAAGCTTTTTATAGCTACAAAAGAAGCTCTAGAACTTTCTAGAGTCAAGAATCATATCATCCTGTGCAGCTGATATGAGATGCTTGTTTCTTGTCTGCTCATTTTTAATCACAGTTTTTCTTTTTATATATATATATATTTCTATCCCTGTTAAATACACAAAAGTAAGTGATCTGTAATGGTACTTTTTGTTCTGTTTCCCTGACTTGTTCTTTCTACTGTGGTCTCTATGTGACCTTGAAGAATCTGTTTTAATAAAATAATTCTTTTACAACCAGATTTCCTCTGCTGTACAATTTCTTTTGTATTTCAGACTGAAATTACCAGTCAGAAAAAAAGCTCTGAAAATGTAACTTAGTTTTTAGTACACTTTGGTTTGCTTATAGCTTACATACGTGAGCCCTACCAGAATACAAGTAATAATCAGTAATTCCAGTACCTGAAGAGAGCTTGCAAGAATTATGGGGATGGACTTTGTACGAAAGTCTGGAGTGACAGGATAAGGAGGAATGGCTTTGCACTGCCAGAGGGCGCGGATGGATGGGATACTGGGGAGAAATTCCTGGCTGGGAGGGTGGGGAGGCCCTGTCACGGAATTCCCAGAGGAGCTGTGGCTGCCCCTGGATCCCTGGCAGTGCCCAAGGCCAGGCTGGACGGGGCTTGGAGCAGCCTGGGGTGGTGGTGGAAGGTGTCCCTGCCATGGCAGGGGTGGAATGAGATGGCATTTAAGGTTCCTTCCAGCCCAACCCGCTCTGCGATCCGCGCTCTTTTTCCTCTCTCCTATACAGTAGAGGGCGATCTTGTATTAAAAATTTAGTTTTTACCCCCGTCGAAGCCTTTCCCTGACGAACTGTCAAAAGAATGAAGGTTTTTATCTCTAGAAACACGCGGGATCAGATGTCTGCATTATTCTGTTATCTCTGTTAAAGATACTCGCAGTAACTATCAGGTTTTACACCGCACAGCAACGTTGCTCTATAGTAAGTGAGAATTACTGAAGTAAAACCATTACGATACTAATGGAGCAAATAATAGAACTCACTGTGCAAGAGCACTGTAAAAGTCTGGTGTGTTGAATAATATTCAAGAAGTCTTTTGATTTTTTTATTTTTTTTTTTTTTTTCGATTTAAGAAAAAATTATCTGGTTAATATGTTACATGAAGGTTGAGGAAACAACATGCTGAATGTATTTTGTGTTTATTTCAGTCTGGAAAGTGCCTGCCCTTCATCTGTGCACACAGAGATGACGCCCGGCTGCAAATCGATGCGCTGAACCTGACCCCAGTGCTCAGGTGGGAGCCCTGTTTACACAGACCATTGTTATGAGCGTGGACAGTGTGCCTGAGCTAAAGCTCAAAGATTATTGCTTCAGTTACTCACACACAAGAGATATGAAGCACGTGACAGGGTAGAGAGCTGATATTATATTCCTCGAGGGTAGAGTTTTTAAACTGTTTTTCCACACTTTTATTTTGTGTAACCGTTTGTATCCCCGACGTGTCACCTGGAGTGCTAAAGCATTTGGTCCCTGTGGAGGAGAATCACCGAACTATTGCAGATGGCCTGGCTTGATAAACTTCTTTGTCGATTAATCTGTTGCAAATGCCCTCGGTCTTCTGAATGGCTTTTCCTCTGGCAGCCCTGCGATAGTTCCCTACGGCTCCAGGATGGAACAATCCTGGGCAGTAAAGAGATTGAGATAATGACAGTCCATGGTGACAGCAGGGCTGGCAGAGCCAGCCTGGGGGAAGAAAGACACATACTTGCCAATAGAAATACCTCCATCCTTTGGGAATTGTAGCTTGGGAATCAAAGCTGACCTCATAAGCAAGACGGATGGAGAACAAGCTTTTGATTTATGACTGGATGAAGCTCAAAGTCTGCCCTTCTGATCCTTCTTTACAACACACCTTTTGTATTTTATATGAGCTCTTTCACTTTATTCTCAGAATGTTATCTCCTGGGGTATCGTTTTTAAGTCTTTCAGGGTTGTAATATTTCACTCATCTCCTTCATAGTAGTTAGTTTTTGTTTTTTAATGAAGCTAAAATCCCCTTTTAGTATCACAAGTAAACTGTCATTATATTTAACGTGACTGATCAGCTGCTTTTTTTATTTTTTTTTTTTTTTTCCTGAGTTTTATGAAAGCTGAACCCATATTTACCTTCTAGACCGCAGCTAGGGAATTCCATTTGCATTCACTGGTGCCTTGGTTGCTTCACATACTTACTTGCACTTGAATATGAAAAAAAAATTGCATTTTTGGTGCTGGAATTTATGGGTCAGATCCTTGGTAAATGTTGAGCTCTGCTGAGTTTAATGAAGCTGCGCTGCTTTTCACCACCACTCTCTAATGAAGGCATCCACTGGAGTGATTGTAACTCTGTGTCCCTCTCCTGGGAATTCCGCTCTCTCCTACCTGCTCGCTTTGCCTTAGAGCCTTTAAACTGAACTGTGAATTCTCTGAAAGTTTTAAAAATATGAATCTGGGTCGAAATCTTTTGAGTTTGTTCTTGTGCAGCTCATCAATTATTCCTGTTTTCCAAATCTTAGCCATGCCCTCTGTGACACAGAAAGGGGATAAAAAGCATTTCTGTGCCTTTTCTAGATGGGAAGGACTGTGACAGCGCAAGATCAAGTGCAGCTCTCTGCAAGGGAACGTTCTGTGCATCAGCCCTGCGGTATCTGCATTTGGGGTGTTTGTATTTCCACTTATCTGTCAGTCTGTCTGTCATCTGCCTCCCTGTCCCCCTGACTTATGTGGCTGTTGACAAATACCCTCCATTGGCGATTAAAAGGAAGTGACCTCATCGGTTTGTCTTTGCAACCACAAAGGTTCGGTTGTAACGTGACATTCCATCCTATTGCTCTGGTTTACACCAAATTCAACAGCTTGTGGCCTGCAGATACTCAGGATAAAGAGCAGAAAGAGACTGACCTTGACAACCTCATTTCTCATTCCTTTCTTGTTATAGGTAATATAGCTGAAAATGTGGTTTTAATTATAGTACTAATGAAAACTGAAAATCCAGACAGACACTTGACAAACTCTGGTACGCCTTATATTACATTTGTGCTAACTACAAAGTATCCAGCTGGGTGTAACATTATATCTCTTTTCCTTGAGCATCCGCCTGACTTAAGCTGTATAATTAATGTGTACTTTGGCTGCAGGTCAGCTTACAGTTGGTTTTTTAGAATTTTTACATTTTTTAAGATGTTGTAATGAAAGGAATATGTTTATTACCTCTGTGCCTGCGTTCCCCACAGGGATTTAGTACCTGTGGAGGAGCACCGGCTGGGAGGACGTGAATCGAATGCCTCTGCCAGCTGAGCCTGACGCATCAGAAGCCTGCTTTCAAAAGTGGGCGTAAGAAACAGAATCAAAGGATGTCATGTCCACAGATGTGTTTCACTTTGATTCACCTCCTCTGTATGGTTTGTTGATTTTAAGTTACGACACCAATACACAATCGCCCAAAGTAGAATTTGCGAAGGGATTTATTTCTTTTCTTTTTTCTTTGGAAAGAATTTTGTTTTCAGAACTCACCAACGAGAAACTGATGTTCTCAGCTAGAGCCAGAAACACTAAAAGCAGGTTCCCTGCCAAGCCCCACCAGTGCACCTTCATCCTGACCTGTCTTAACTCTGCTATTCCAGTCAGGCATCTGACTGCACCAGCATGTGCGTGTAATCGTGTTAAATAAAATCCCGGGTTTCACGATATGGACAAATGCTCTCCTGGGACTGGACTGAAATTAGCTTTGAAGGAGTTTTATTCTGATGTAAGGCAAAGCTGAAACTGGGTTACAAATGATAAAAATCTGAATACTTGCGTTACACTGCTGTTCTCAAGGACCTGCTGTGGAACCCAGAATTTTTCTTAACAAAAGCATTAGTGTGTTTCTCATGCCAAACTTCCAAAAAAACATTTCTGACATAAAAGGAAATAGCTGCAGTGCAACCACATTCACAGCAGGGACCACAAGGTGTTACTTGTAAAAATGAATGCATAATGATTTTCAAATGAACTTTTCTGGCATGTTCCTGTAGCCAGTAATGTGGTTTGATGTTTTTGTGAGTGCACAAAGCTCATATCTCCATAACCTATCTGCAGCTGTGCTCTCAACTTGTTTGGGGATACAGATCATCTGAGGCAAGTTTGATTTTTCTCTAACAGCCTCAAATTGTTTCTGCTTTCTGCCAAACATGGATGTGAAAAAAAAGCCTCTTATGAAGAATTATTCACGAGCAGCTTTGCTGATGTTTATAACTGAGTTTTGAGAGACAATCTGAGTCCAACTGGTCAAAAGATCTCCCCAAAAGACTGTAGCAGCAGGTGATTGTTTTTTAAAACTGCCTTTCTAAAAAGGATTGCTGGGTAGAGGCCCTTGAAGCCTGTAACGTGTTCTGGAAGAAATTTTGGAAGACATAATGCTAAAGAGATACATTTCCTTTGTTCAGAGGTGGGTAGGGATTTTGGAATTAGCCATCTTCTCCTACGCTCCTGTTTCAAAAACACTGAGAAGCCTTGCATGGGCTCAGGCTCTGTCAGCCTAAGAGCACAGTCAGACACAGCTTCTGTTCCAAGGGCCTGTGGTCTGCAGAGGCACCATGGGTGAATCCCAACCCCGGCTTCTCCCACGACTCCACTGGTTTTCACAGGGTCTGCTGAGTGCCCCTTTGGCACGGGGGAGATACACTGGCAGCAATTAAAGGCATTTCCCATCTCAAAGAGGAAATAGCACCTGGTCTCCAGTTAGCAAACAGCTAAAAAATGAATTAAGCCAGATGCTGCTGAGCCCTGGGTATTGACACACATGGCAGTGCAGCCTTTAAAGTGTCCCTCCTGTGGCCTCGAGTTATACTGAGATCTTATTTCCCTCCTATAAACATCATGGAGAATGATTAAGCAACAGTACCCCATTTATATCCCACGTTATGCCAAGAAAAGTTCGTGGCTGTGTTGTTTGTCGAGTGACAGTGTACTGGTGGGTGATGTTATAACGCTTATTTGTTATTCCATTAACTGTGCTAAACAGACTTACAGGACAGAAGTACCTGGAAGAGTTTTATGTTTAATATTGTGCATTATTATTCTTCGGCTTAGTTTCTCCCTGTGTTAATTTGGAGTCTGTTTCTCCTCCACCTTAACCATTCCATTGATTAGTCCCATTGACCCCAGTGGAATTACTACCATGAGTAATGCTCCGTTAGGTAACACTGGCTAGGGATGGAGGCACTGCTTCCTCAGCCTTTCCTCCAAGAAGTCGGTGCCTGTAAGGGATAAATCCTCGTCACTGGGTGTGTTAAGTGGTTCTGGTGTGGAAAGAAGCAGGAGCTGAATTTCCTGGAGATGGAAGTATTGCTCCAACGAAGTGTTCAGTCATAAGTGTTCCGCATTTTTGTATTATCATCCCAGGATAAAGCTGTTCTGGAAACATGGGGGAAAAGTGTGAAATTTTCTGATTTGCTCACTCATACATAACCGTATTGTGGTATTATGCTTGTTACATGCTATGTGTGGTTTGGATTAATTGCGTTTCTTAAAAAGGCGCAAATAGAAGAAGGAGGGTCAGCGTGACATTACCTTTCAGTTTAAATGTTGGTTTGTTGACACTGATGAGGTGTTTGAGCATGGAATCTACCGGGGCAGTTTCTCAGATGGAGCAATGTTTACCATTTAACATTTCCAAGGAAGGGCTGGAGGAAAGCTGAGAGAGTTTTCTTTAATGGGAACAATATCAGAAAACACTTAGATCTGTCTGGAGTAAAACCAAAAATCTCCATTCTGTACTTCTGCCATAGTTGTCTAGGAAATGAGGCGTACCTATGCATGTTCCTGGGTGTTTTGTATTTAGATCTCTGACTTATTTGAACTGGTAGGTGTGTGGAGGTGGATTTTTAAACCTGCTGCTCTTTGTCTGTTGTTCGATGGGTTTCCTGTCCGTACGGGGCGCTGTCTGTGTGCCGGCACTGACGTGTGCCTGTCTGCACGTGTGTGTGCTCCGCTCAAGTGGGGATGGTGGGGCTGCTGGCTGGCAGATGCACTCGCTTGCTGCATCCCCTGACAGCAGCTTCACTCTCAATAACACCCCGCAAAGCTTTAGCTGCAGATATCAGCTGCTCACAATGGACTCACAGAGTGGAGGCAGGGTGCAGGTCCAGTTAAATTGGAAAGCACAGCTGGGGCAGCCGGACAGCTCCTTTTGACCACACAACTGAAGGGGATTAAAAATTGGAATCAACCTGAAGTTCCACAGTACAAAGAAAAACATCAGAGGGAAAATCCTTGAGGAGTTTACAGGCTAGATTACTAGGTGCAGTATTTTATGCCAAATGCCATATTAGCTTGAGCCTGGAAATTTCTCTTGATCCAATTTGTGCAGATTGTTTTCTCCTAGCCTACATTAATTAATAATTATACAATACTTGAGAGAGGATCACATGAAGAAGGATACTGAGCACATTCCATTCTAGGGGTGTAATTTCAAGAACAGAAACATAATGTTCCTTAAGTAGAACCCTGGACAAGAAAACATATATATACATACATTATATATGTGTGCACATATGTACACACGCCCACACCCACATGTACTTTGTCTCTGAATAGGCCCTTTTGTGTTTTGGAGCTGGAAGACAGCAAGGTTCTCAAAACATTAATGCTGGAAGTATAGTCATGAATAATGGATCTAAGGATAGGATTTGGCACTAAACACTAACCGCGGTTCTAGTGAGTTTATAGAAAGCTTTAGAACCAATTTGACCTTTTTAAAATTAGGGAAAAGAGGTACTATAAAGTAATAATCTTCTGTCTGTGAGATCTAGTCACATAAATTGTGAGATCCATTCTTCCAGCTGTGAAGTGCAGTGTACATCCAGCATGGCAGCAATATATTTCTGGTGTATTTCTGATACTTGGAATTATGCTACATGTGGTTGCCCTGAGTTGTGTGTGGAACAGTTGTAGTACAGCCCATGGACTGGTTTGTACCTTGGATGCAGAGTTTTTATGATGGCCAATACTCTGAAACTCGTTTAGGCAATAAATTTACTTGCCTTTGAGTTTACAAGGCAATAAACAGTTGAGGCCTTTGACCTCAACATTTACCAAATACATTTGCAGCAGTTGTGTTTATTGACAACTATTTATAGGGAAGTATTTTATATGGAATTTCACATGTGAAAGAAACCAGCTTAATTTTGCAACTTCTATTCTTTCAGATTTCCAACTTCACATCCTGTCTCCTTGACTTACTTTAATAGCTGAAGTTGTAGGTTAATGCTGCAAAATACTCAGCTATTGACAAAAGAGTTGATTTAAATCTTTGCGACAGATTTTTGGATTTTCCTCCATTTGTATTTTGGATGATTGAGACTAAGGCATATGTATGCTACATTTTGCAAGGCATTATATACGTTTATTTTAAATTCTCTCAATTATCTTAATAGCCATTTACTAACTTGAAGACATTTCCCATGGTTAAGTGGGAGATTGTCAGGCCTGAAATAACGGGAAAGCGGAAAAGCGACAGCACTTTCATCCCTCCCTGAAACTGTCAGCTGAGCTCAGACCAGATACACCTGAGTAATTGTTCCCAAAACAGTCCTGGCTTTTGGAGTTCCACTTTTAAAATTTCATTGGCGCTGGTCCAGCCAAATCCTTGAGTTAATGTTTAATTTCAAGCCCGAAGCACGGGACTTCAGTGTGACTGCTTGTAAGCTTAAAGATAAGGACATGCTCAAGTTCCTGGCTGGAAAGCAGCCAGCATACTTTTTATCTCACAGCATCATGCCTGTAAGATACTCGTTTCAATCTGCTGAACCCTGATTGCCTGAGTTCTTCTAGAAAAGGAATTTCAGATCCTGTGGAATTACAGCCATTCATATCTAAGTAGCTCACCAGATTCCTGCCCCCCTGTAAGGTGCTTCATGCCAAATTGCAGCAGCTGAGGATTTGCTGCAGAGTTTTGATCAGGAATTCTTTGTGCCTTTGTGTAATTGGGCTTTTCCCCTTGCTGCTGAGGTTTTTAACGTTAGTATCTGCAGGCCAAGTGCGGCAACAGTTTGAAATCTACTAGAAAAATCTTATTTAACCAGATGGTCAGACTCTCAGGTGGGTTACACAAAATATGTTTAGAAAGTAGTGTCTAAAGCTTCAATAAATCACCATAAATGGGTCCACAGTAGATTGTCATCCGATGTTGATTTTCATTCATGTGACATAAAGAAATGGGCTGATTCTCTGGAGTGGGTCTGTCCACACAGGAAGAAGTTCATAAACAAGATGTTTTATGTATTTGGTGTGTTGAGTGTTTAAAGGGGTAAGAAATACAATTTATCAGTGCAGCCTCAGCTTGCTTTGTGAATTATGTTTACAGCCCATTTCCCAGATTCACACCCCGGAGATCTGTGGAAATAATAGGAAATGTCGCTGGCTCACATCGAGGTGGTGACAAGTTGGAGTTCTGGGGTAGGACAGCACTTTCCTGGCACCTCCGTGTCTGCCTGATGAGGTGGCAGTGACACCGGGCTGGAGCTGAAGTCCTGTGATAGGACAGCGTGGGGGAAAGCCCGTTGCTCTGTCGGGTTTTGGATGAGCCCCAGGACCCTCTCGAGGCGATCCCACACGGGGATGCTTGGGCAGCTGCCCCAGCGTGGATGTTTGGCTGAGCTCGCCTGAAGTGCAGAGAAGGAATAGGGGCCCTCAGTCCGTAGGGATGGAGGTGCGGAGCTCTGTTAGCACTAAATATGAGTCCGAGAAATAAAATCACGTGGAGGGGACAAGAGGGGAGGGACGTGGCATGAGCAGCCTGACTGTGACAGTGTGAAGGGCAGCTCCAGACCTGTCAGCACAACTGAGGAGCGTGAGGAGCAAGCCAAGAGCCTGGATGCTGCTCCTGCTGCTCAAAGACTCTTTTCCACACATCGCTGCCGGGGCCTTCGATGTAAATCCTGCCCCACATGTAGCCGAGGTGACCTTATTCCTGGCTAGAGTAGTGAACGTGAAAAAATAGGAAGAACCTTGTGCTTACTTGAGCTTATAAATTAGAACCAGATTAATTTGATTTAATTTCAGTCAATTTAAAAGTGGGGAGGCACTTTGTACAACTTAGTGGTTCACATGTTTAGGTCGCAGCATCTGCCTTCGCTTTCTGCGTGTGTCTCAGCCATCATCGTCCACAAAAACGCTGATTTCTGAAAAGCTTCTATTTTACTTACAAGAAATAAGTATATTCATTTTAAAATTAATTATACACTTCTCATTAGCTTAACTTAAAATCACTCCTTTATCTGCTTTGTCTTCCTTTGCATTTAAAACAGATCTCCTTTTCTCCTTTGCACATATCTGTCCTCAAGCATTAGGCTTTCACGTCCTGGCTGGAGGAGTCATACCCGAGAAGAGCCTTTGGAGGCCAGTGCAAAGAAATCCCCACAAATAAAGCCACAGAGCCTGAAGGAAATTTTTGACTGAATCACAAAAGACATTTTATGCTGAAAATTTATTTTTTTTTAATATTATTAAGATTTTATTAGTTGAAATTCATTATTTTCTGCTGGAAATTTGTCAGAAATACCTACCTTTCCTTGACATTTTCAGCAAGGGGAAAAGCTCATCTTTAATAATCTTCTGATATTTTCCTGCCATTCACTGCTTTTTGGTTTTTTTACGTTTTCATCGTGACCCAAAATCTGGGGGATGAGAGAAGAACTAGGTACTCAGATAGCTGGGGGAGAACAGAAAAAAAGCACTATTGAGATTGCCTTTGAGAAGCTTCCCTTGCTGACTGGAGTTGAATCTCAGCTGCCAGGGAGTGGTTGCTGCATGCTGTTGGTGCTCCAGAGAAACTGCAGCCCTGGAAGGTGCCCAGAGGGAAGAACCTTTCTGGGCAGTGCCTGCAGCTCACAGGATCCTGCCAGCCTGTGAACAGCGCCCTTGTGTCGCGGGTTTTACACTGATATTCCTTTATTTTCCAGGACAACTGGCCACCAGGAGTCACTGCAAGGTCTAACGTACGTTTGCCTACTAATCTGTATTACTTAGCTTTAAAATCAAGGATCCTTATTCCTATATTTTTGTTTTAAATCTCAATTGGCATCCCCAGAAGAGCCGAGATGCTTTGAGCGCGTATTGCACTGATCTCTGTTACAATTTTTTACTGTTTTTGATTAGCAACGCTCCTCTCGCTCTACTAGAAATGCTTTAATGAAAAAGACACTGGGTAAATCAAACAAACAAATAACCCACAAGCAAACCAAAGGTTTGTCCATTCTCACCTTGAGCCCAAGCAGGCTTTGGTCAAACACGTGAAATCTGACAACATTAAAGTTGTTCTGGTATCAAATCGAGATCTTTTGACACACCTATAATTTTTTTCCCCAATCTGGCCAAGCTGTATGGCTCTTAAAAGATTTTCGTTCATTGATGTTTAGTAGAGGCTTTTTAGGGCTTGGCAGCCAGATTCTCGGAAGTTTTCATCTCATAATTATTTTTCTTTGCTTCTAGTGCTGTCTCTCAGGTACATACTCAGGATAAATAATAGGAAGAAACATTTGATGGGAATTCCCATGGAGAAAACGGGAGGGAAATAGGAAGTAGAGGTATCAGAAAACAACAAATGATCTGAGTGGAAGATGTTAGTTCTGTTCTCACATATCTGTTGTGAAGACAACCTTTTTCTCCAATGTGATGTGCTTGGATGCTTTGCCTGTGAGAAAATGGATAATTCCATATTAAATGCAGAGTTTAAGGCCACGTACAGGATAAAGTCTGGGGCTGCATATAGGAGGAAAGAATAGAAAGAAGTTGAATAACTGCTTGGTTTTGAAATCTCTGAGCATCTCTACAGACAGCTCTGGACAGCGCTGATTCTTTCCTCACAATGAATGAGGTCGTGGGTTGGTGGAAAAGAATTGTGCATGATCACGTCATGGACACTCGACTCAAAAACGGGCTGGATGAAGTTTATGGCATTTCCTAACTTTTGGATTCTTGGCCTTGCATTGTCATTGTTATTTTTATTTTAAGGCGGTGTTTGGATGTCATAAGTAAAAGCAATGCCTTCAAAGGCTGTATTCCATCCTTAGCTCCAGAGAAGCATTCCTAATCATTGTCCAAATTAGCCTAGAGGGGCTTGTTTGTCAGACTTTCAGTCAGTGACAAATTGTTCACAGCAGCATTTTAGAAAACAAACCTCATGCCAAGTTTACAAACGATTCTCCAAGAGCTTGGGACGGTCACTTCCACACTCAGAAGACATTTCCATGCAGAACTCAGGAGGTGAGATGTGCAATAACGTAGCTGAGATGTCTGTGTGGATTTGAGTGGCTTTCTTCTGGAAACTGCATTTGGATTTAATGCTTGAAATATTATGAAAGACCACGTCCCATTTCCCCTGTAGTAAAAGGGCCCAGTCCCTTTGCCAGTGCAGTGGGAGCGCTAATGAGGGTCCTGGCTCAGGGCTGCCATCTGTAAAAGAGTTAAGCATATTCTGATCGTTGTTATATCATTAAGGGCATGCTTAACCCCACCGACTTAATGAGGAACATACAGCCTTAAAGGTAATCACATACATAAGTGCTCTGCTGAAAAGGGATTGATTTAAACCCGACACAACTCTGTAACTCATCCCGTTCACCAAGCGCGCATTGAAATTCCTTGCTTAACTACGGGGCGGGTGTACACCTTGTGGACGTGGCTTTGAGCAGCAGCGAAGTGGAGCTGAACTGCTTCTCCCAGAGCTGTAGTAGCAAAATGTGGCTGAAAAACACCTGCACAGGTTCTTGATCACAAGGGTGCTCAGCTGTGATTCACAGGTTGCGGTAGTGTTCGCCCAGAGGATTAAACCAGTCTGCAACCTGCTCCTTCTTTTCAGGCAGCAAGTCATGAGCACAGAAAGCGTGCCGTTTTGGCTTCCAGGGTTGTTTGGATAGATAAAACCCAAGGTCGTGACTCCTGTTTTCCTTGTGGGGTTCCTGGACTTGCATTCCATGAGATGTGTGCTTCCAGATGTGAGCTCCAGGGAAGAGTATCAGTGAGGTGTAGGGTACCATCTCTGGAGCACTTCCTCTGGCTTGGAGTCTGCATCTTCCCAACTCCTCCTCTGAAAACAAGGCAACAACAGGGAACAGCCTCATCAAACAGATTCGGCACACATTTGTGAGGGTTCTGGTTTGTTTTTTTTTCCTCCAGGGGAATGCTGTGATTCTTAGAGGCTTTTCTACCTGCATAGAAAACTGAGAGACTCTGGGAAGTGCCGTTCCTGCTAGTTGTGCACCCCAAATCTTGTAGGGGAAGGTCAGGAAAAATGATCCATGCAGCCAAGATGTCTGAATACTACTCACCTTGTTTGCTTCCTTGCCAAGATGGGACTGGTTTTACCTACATTTTCCCTGAAAGTTTTGTATTTATATAAAATTCTTCTTATGATTTAAAAATAGTTATTGCCCATTTTTTCAATACTGTCTCAGAACAAAGGTACGAAATGTTCTTCCTGCCTGTTCATTCAAGGGCAGCAAGCACAGTGTCACTGTGTGTGTTGTATCACAAGGCGCAGACACATTTGGCCAGCAGACTGTGAACCCTCATGAGAAGTGGCACAAGGCTTTTCTAAACCTCAGAGTTTTATGTTGAAAATAATTGTCTGGAAGGTAATAGTCCCCCAGAATGGACTAATAGCCTGTCAGGTTTCACGTTTCCTTGAGTCACTTTTGAATTCATAAAACATTCTGAAATACTCTGATCCAAATTTGGTGCTCAAAACCGTCAGCTTCATGTGGGATGAAGCTTTTCACCCCGAGGTTTTATCTGAGGAGGTTTCCTGTTTGCCTTTCTCCTTTGGATTGCTGGAGACAACCAGGTGAGTCAGTTTGTGTTTACTGTCAGTAGAAACTCGGTGAAAGCCCTAATGAAGCTGTTGGTGCTCTAAGTGTCCAGCTGCTAAAGTCCAGATGTTGTCCAACTAAACTGGATTGATCCAGATCCAGAGTGGTATTTCCCTGGCAAGGTTTAGCATTCCTAATGCAAAGTGAACCCTCATAGCAGGGCCTCTTATACTGTGGGGTTTGTATTTTAATGAGGTAGATATTTAATCAATTCTAGGGTATACTGGTATCTGCCTTTTGCACATGTTTCAAATAACAATGAAATTTATCCGCAGATGAAGTAATTGAGGCATAGCCCGGTTTCAGAAGGGTGCACAGCCCTTACTGCAGTGTAATTCTAAGAGATTGGGGATCAATCAAAATGTTTTAAAATTAAGCGTTTTCTGCAGCTGGGACACTCCCAAGTTGAGCTACTTTGGTTTCAGTTTATAGCTCAACTTTTTTTCCCCAAGTCAAATGGTTTATTGTACCCAGGATTTTTTAACTGTCACATCTGAAAATGAAAAGTATCTTTAAAAACCCCGATATCCTGTAGAGATCTAAACCCATATTGAGCTGCGTGACCCAAACATACCCTGAATTTTAATGGCAAGAAGTTTAAAATTGAAATCCAGGTCCACATTTCACATGAGTTCCTATCCTTGTATGTCAGAATTTGAACCCAATATTCGGCTAAAATACCTTGGAATTTGCCTTTGCTTAACTGCTCTCACATGAGTTCCAGCTCTGGCAATTGTTTATTGCCTCTAAGCATGATTTTGGTGATTATATAGAAAATAACCCTTATCCTTGTGGTAGTTCACACCGCAGCATTTGGTTTATATCTTATCTGTAAATGTTGGAATAGCTGAAATCCAGATATGGATTGTTGGGCCAGAACATGGCCACAGTTTCACAGGACTGCTTTACAAGTCCTCTTGCTTTTGTAGTGCGTTTTCAAACTCTCTCTGTAGAAGCACATTACTGAGTTTTCCTCTGAGGCCTGGTTTCTGGTACATTTACATTTTCTGGTTGCTACACCACATTTTTGGACTGGGAAGTTGTTCATTCTGGGAACAAAACAGGACAACTCTGGCCATCAAGGTCTCATCCAAGACCCATGGAATACAATGGAGGTATCTCATTGCTTAGCAGGGCTTTATATGTGCTTGAAGAACAGGATGATCAAGTCATCAAGAGTAAAAATTAAGACAAATTGCGTTTAACTGTAGTTAAACAGCTCATTTAACTGTGTGTCACAATGATGTGGGTGGTTTCTGTGCCGGATTCTGAACTTTATAGTTGACAATTTACTTGGAATCTTTCTGTTAACAAAGAGTCTCATCTGACTGAATGTCAAGTCTTAAATGCATCACTCAAATATTCCTAGATGGATTTCATGAGAAAATTCCAGGGGGGTCATTACAGGCTTGGGTCCTACAGTATGGATCCTTTATCACACATACAAATGAAACTATATTGAAAGAATTACATTGAACATAAAGCACTTAAATGGTGTTTTTTTGCAAATTTTTATGTGGTTTTCTATTAAAATTTTCTTTCCCCATTTTAAAGAATTTATTTGGCATCCTTCCTATTAATTCGATCAGCTGTTAAACGGTGTTTCAGTAGGAAAATCTTAAAGTAAGCCACGTGCCATATTTTTCAGAATTCCATCTCTTTCAGAGCACATTGCCGAGCAGAGTCGATAGACGTAGAATGCACATTTTCAAAATTCCTTCCAAAAGTCGTTGTTTTGAGGATGACGTGTGCAATTCAGAGATAAATTACAAACTACATCTTTAGATCTTGATTAGAAGTAAGCATAAATATCAGGTTCTGTAATGGGACATAGCAGCTGGCAGCTAGCATGACACTCCGTGCTTATCACTATTTCTTTCTCTCCCTGGAGTTATTACTTATTTAGTTTTTCTCCCTCACCGGCCTCTTACCCAGCCCATGATGTCCCACAGAGGTTACACCGAGGAGCAGGTGGGAGCCAGGCTGCCCTGGGGGCTCAGATTCCCTCCCTCTCCCCGTGGTGGTCCTGCACCCTCTCCTGCCTGCTCAGAACAGGATCAATTTTTGGAGCTCTTCTGTGCTGCTGGTAAAGAGATGAAACTGGGGTCACTCCTCTCTGGATACATCCACTAAACCTCCCAGTTCCCGATGGCTGTAGTTCAGAAGGACTTTCCATGAGCAAAATTCTCTCACAGAATATTATTTGCAGGGTAAATCACGGTGTACTTGAGTGGAGGAAAAGCTCCAAGCAAACCACAAGAATTTATTTAGCAAAATAAATATCTGGAGAAATGATCTCAATTGTTCCCGTTGGTGCAGCATTAATGGAGTTACGTGGGGAAGGTGACAGCACACTGTCAACTTTAAAAAGGAGAAGTTTTAAAAAGGAGAAGCTTTCCTCATGTGAAATATCTGCCAGCAGCTACTGATCCCATACACGGGTTGGAGATGCAGCATTTTGGAACAGAGGATTCTCTGTGTTTTGTCTTTTCTATCAATAAATGAAAATAGAAGTTTGTGGTTAGAATATGGCTTTAAGTGCATAGATAAGAGCCCAAGTAAATACCAGCACTCCTCCATTCCTGAGGGAAGTTGGTGGCCTGCCCATATAATTTGCTGATAAAGTCCCATCTGTTAAAACAAAGTCCTGCAGCACGAGTAATAAATTTCAGGCAAAGACCATGAGAGGTTATATTTGCATGACAGTCTTCGCTGAGCTTTATTTTAAACCATAAAAAGCATGTGAAACTGAAATAAAGATTATAATATTGGCTTTAAGTTAGCTTTACACTTTTGGAGAGCAAATGAGAAATCCTGCTCCGCTTTATTTCCCTGGTAAACAGTGCGGGCACGATAAACTGTGAGGAGAATAAAGTCATAAGGAAAACTCTGCTTCACAAATGACACACGTAGAAAAACAGCAGATGTCTGATGAAGTAAAGACCCAACTTATTGCCAAGTCTTTGGAAAACAAAATTAATTTCCTTTCGTCTTTGATAATGATGATGTAATGTAGTTAATAGGAAGAGCCTGCCACGCTCATGGAGTTATTAAAGAAGAAATGTTAGACATGCAGCAGGTCAGAAATATGGGTTTGCTTACCAGGGCCTTTTCCATGAGAGCATTTATAGATGTGGAGGAAAAAGAAAGATGATAGTGATGTAGAATGTTGCTTTATGTCTTATTTGAAGCGTAAGATGCATGTAATGAAACAAAACTTGTGGACTTCTTAAGAGAAGTTCAGAATTCTAGTGGTCTGTGCAAAGAAGAAAATGATTTTTGTAAGGCAACTTTTTCTGTTGAGATACTACTGCAAGGAATTAAAATATTTTTCTAGAGTGAAATTCAGAAATAAATTATTTATCCTCTGACTTTCTCAGATAAGGGTTAAACCAAATAAAGATGGTAGGTGAGTGGACATGGTATTGGCTAATTTAGCGGGTTGGAAAGATCTCGTCAGCCACAGCAACAAAATAGATGGGATTTTAAGAAAACAGTGTAGGAAATAGATGGGATTGTTTCTTTGCTGTATCCTCCGTTAGTCGCTAGATGTCCCTGCCTGCTGGGAGGAACCGGGGGTGAGGTACCTGGGAAACCAAACAGGTGAAGCTCAAACCGAGGCTGGGCAGAATCCTTGCGGGTGTAGAATCGTGGATGATTTAGGCTGGAAAATCTAAAATCAGCTAGTCCAGCTATTAACCCAGCATGTCCAAGGTCACCACTAACGCATATCCCCAGGTGCCGTGTAGGGAGCTGGCCTGTTCAGGGATATTTTTGACCTTTGTGTGCACTTAAATGGTAGGAGAGGTACTGCTGGAATGTATTTTTAGCAGAGATACAGGATGAAAATTAGATTTCTCCATGAAGACTTTTGAGAAGCTATTTACTGGAATGGTTGAAGCAATCAAGCTTTGTTTGGCACAGCCTTGGTGACTCAATCTCCTCCCCAGTGATCAAAAAATACAGAATGTTTTTACTGTAACCATAAAGGTGCTATTTAAAATTGGACTTTAATTGCTAAGACATGAGGCTAACTGCAATGCACATACAGATATGTACAGGCACGTGCGTGTATTTGTATATATCCGAGAGAGATCCCACAGCCCTGCCATCACTGGGGCTGATGTTTGTTTTAACAATGTCCATGACAACAATCTCAGCAATAAAGTTTTATATCATTCGGCTGTGTGACGTGACCACGAGTAGCCCCTAATTTAACCAGAAAGCTAATGCTGAAGACGATTTGCATCAATTTCTAAAATTTCTCCCTTTCGGTACCAAGTGCTCACATTTTGATGAATCTGACTGCTAAACTCCACCCTGGTGTGAGCAGACTCATGCAGGTTGTAGAATCGGCTTTTGTCTTTCCAGTAACAACGGGTTTGCTGCAGATAGAAGCCAGGACTCACTTTGTGGAAGGTCAGCTCCAAGGAGAGCTGGGACAGATGTTGTTCCCTTGTCAGGACAGCTTTGGGCTTTAAATATTTGACAGTTGAGTGCAGATCACAAGTACAGAAAGCAGAGCAAAACACCGCAGAAGTGATTGTGGTTTCCAATTAACAAGTGAAAAATAGCGCCAGAGTTGAGTGTAAAATACCGAACATAACTCTCCAGAGAAAAAGCACATGTGACTGAAACAGTTCCCTTCAGCTGAAACGTGGGCATGGGGACTGCTAAACAGCTTTTATTGTAGAATTTTATTTTTTGCATATATGGCTAAAAGTTTATGGGCATTTACTTTAGCTTTAGCCTGCCCTATTCCCGATTTGACTTGCCACAGGTTGTTGTAAAAATAAAATTATTTTGGGTTTTTTGAATACCTACAAAATTGTTAAGGTTATTAAAACACACACAAGCTGATAGACTGCGTGTTTATTAAGCTTGGATACTTGTCCCTCTGGAGCCCACCTGCCAGTGAATATTTTGCTCCAAAAGAGTCAGTTAAAGTTCAACAAGTTAATTTTGCAGTGGGTAAGTAATGCAGAGATGAGACCTGTTAAAATGACATCAAAATGCTGGGAGCCATCATAGTTCGCTTCACTAAGCTGATGTTGAGGAGTGAATTTTATTGATGTTGCAGACTCAAGGAAGTACCTTGTCCTGGAAAGCTGCTTTGCTGCCCATGGACTTCCCAATCCTTTAGGAAATGAAAGTCTGAAGGTTCTTTGTCATGTACCTGATGAGTTCAAACCGCTCTCTGTCCACCCACTTCCCCTCCCACAAATTATTTGTGGGTAAAAGAATTTCAAAGGACAATTTCTATTGTGCTGTATTTGTTTAGATTAGGGGACCCAGGGTTATCCAGCTGAACAAGGGCCCTTAAAATAAAATGGATCCTTTGAAATTCCTGCATTTAGTACATATTTGTTCTAATTTCAGCTGGAGAACTAATTTTTTTTATTGTGCTAATGGGCTGTTATGCATATGTGGAAGCCATTTACTGCATGCCCTAGGTGGAAACAGACTCATATTTCATCTCTGAATATTTAACACTTAATAAGGCAACCACCTGCTTTTAAACTTATTCCAACATATTTGAATGGCCTTTGCTGCTCATTGTGAACACCAAGATCATTTTTGATCTCCTGGAATGAAACAAATAACCAATCCAATTGAAGCACTAAATAAACAAATGAATAAATAAATCCAGCCCCTCTATTTTTCATTCATTCAAACCACTTTATAATATTATAAATCCCTTAGAAGGAGTTCTGTAACTTTAAAAGCCACGGCTGCACATAGTGAAAGTTTGTTCTTCTCACCAGGACACAGTGAAACCACGGAGTGTGGAGCAGGGTGAGGGCAGGTGCTGAGCTCTGCCTGTTCCCTTCAACCCTCACCAAAGCTGTCTGGAGCATTCCTGTTGAAACCTCCAACCAGGAGAAACAATTCCCTGCATCTGTTCCACTTTGCCCCCAAATTTTGTCATGGCTCATGAACCTGCATCTGGGGAGGATGAACTTGGCAGGGAGGCATTGCAAATGTGGCTGGAAGCCACGTACTTACTCCTCACTTCGGAGCTGGCTGCCCAGGACTTCAAACAGCTTGAGCAGCCTAATTTCCTGGGATTGGCATGGCTGAGGAACAGGATTAGGTTGGAGTGGTGGTTTATGTGGGGGAAGTGTTACCTTAATTCAGCATTTCCCGTTCCTCTTGGTTTTGCTGTTTGATTTTGATGATGACTGCACAGAACAAGAACATGATTAATACCATATTATCAAGCTCTGAGATGCCAACCTTCTCTTCAGGCAGTGCCAGCAAGGCTGGGGATTAGTGAGCTAAGTTTTCCTTCTGGGAATAGTCATCCTATTGCCATTCCCCAGTGCTGTCAGCTGCCAGGTTAACACTCTGTTGGCTGCTTCGGTGCTTCACTTCTGGTGATTATTTGGAAAAACCCCACACTTCTTTCCCGTTTCAAAGCACGGCAGCGTGTAAATGTGGGGAGAAAAAGGAGGGAGGACTGCCTTTGGTTTGCTGTTTATTGGATGGGTTGAGCAGTGCATTTTTCCTATGGAAAGGAAGGTTTAAGATGGGCTTGGATAGGAAGGTGAAAGTGCTTGTGGTTGGCTTGGGTACAGCAGGAAATGTTCCGCTGCCCGGCAGCTCTATTTCCAGGGCAATAATCCTCATTTTAATATCAGCCATGGCGGTATCCTTGAGACAGGAACTATGGAGGTGGCAGTAGGCTTCTGGACCAGTTTTCTTTAGACCATTTGGTCCCTTGAAAATAAGGATGAGAACTTCCTTCCAGTCCAGAACTCCCTTTACACCCTTCCGGAACATAAAGAAGGCTTGTGAGAGAGCTGGAGAGGGACTTTCAACAAGGGCCTGGAGTGGCAGGACAAGGGGAGAATGGCTTCCTGCTGACAGAAGGCAGAGTTAGATGGGATACTGGGGAGGAATTCCTGGCTGTTAGGGTGCTGAGGCCCTGGCACAGGGTGCTCAGAGAAGCTGTGGCTGCCCCTGGCTCCCTGGAAGTGTCCAAGGCCGGGTTGGATGTGGCTTGGAGCAACCTGGGACAGTGGAAGGCGTCCCTGCCCACGGCAGAAGTTTGGAACAAGATGGTATTTAAGGTCCCTTCCAACCCAGACCAGTCTGTGATCCCATTAATTTAAGACAGTGCTTTGTGGATAGCTGGTGTGATAGCAAGGAAACAACCTGCCCACATTTGCTGTGGGAAAGAAATTGTGCTCCAGCCCTTGGTACCGTCTGGGGGTTCTTTGATGCCAAGGATCCAAGTCCAAGTGGGCTACAATGCCATAGCCAGCTGGGAAGTGAGGAAAGCGTTTATCTCTGAGGCTGGGTCATCACATGGATGTGAGACCGCCTTTTGGCTTATCAGAGGTGGTAGAAAATGCTGCTCCCAGGTGCTGCTGTGAGAGAGCTCAGTATCAATAAAGAGGAAGAAAACTTCCCAAACACGGATTCTCCTGATAATCCACGAGCACGTGTCCTCGCTCCGAAGGAACCGCAATGCTCCTTGGAGCCTTTCCCTTTGCCTGCAAGCCTAACCTCTGTCCTGCTGAGCCTTAGCCTGGCCAGCTCCTGCTCTTCCACGTGCTAATCTTGGCGAGACGCTGGGACAACTGAGCGTCTGGTGCGTTATCCTGGGCTGTAAACAATAGGCAGAGCCACGTGTCATCTCCGGGCTCTCTAATCCAAACAGTGGCGTGAGCGCCTGTGCGCTGCTGGGAGCAGTTTTGTGGAGTGCTCGGCGTGCGAGGGGGACAAAGGGTGCTCGGCCTGCCAAATATCCCGAGCACAGACGAGGCGCAGACGCGTGTGTTGGATAAAAGCAGAGCAATAGTGGCAGAAGGATCAGTAAAGCGGCTTGAGTTGTTACAGCCACTGGCTTTCCATCTTTTGATGCAGAGAATAGAGAATAATGTTTTTAGGAGAATGGTTCCCCGTTCGGGGAGCTGACGGTTGTCAGGAAAGGGTGATAGCAAGGAGGGACTGTCAGGATCATTGATGATGGTAGCAGAAAAAGACTGTTCTTTTGTTCAGACTTCCTCTTTTCGTGTAAAACTCAAGATTTTTGTGAAGGAAATAATTTCTGTGATCTCAGAGTTTGCTCTCCACTTCTGCATTGAACCAGGGCTTTTGTGAAGCAGATGAGTTATTTCAACTCCTGGGTCATATTGAGCCTTTTTAACCTCAAAATGAAAAAGATTAAAATCTGGGTTTTGTACAGCAGAGGTTACTAAAACAAGGAGAAAACTTGGTTCTTTTCCTGGGTTTTGAAAGAAATCTGATATGTAATATTGAGGAATTTATTTCACCACTGTGCCTTTCTTTAACCATCTGTAAAATGGGAGTGATACTGGCTCTGTTATGTCAGGTGTCTTCAGAAGTGCAGGACAAACGAGCCAGGGAACAAGCCAGATGCTGATTGTATTGGAGGCTCTTTCAAAGCCCTGAATCTGACAAATCCTAACTGCACACGGATCTGTCATTTTCCTTCCCTCCCAGCGTCCACCCCGTGCAGAGTAATTTGAAGAAGTTCTGGGCTCGGAGGGTGGGGAGGCCCTGGCACAGGTTGCCCAGAGAAGCTGTGGCTGCCCCATCCCTGAAAGTCTTCAAGGCCACATTGGATGCAACCTGGTCTAGTGAACGGTGACCCAGCCCATGGCAGGAGGTTGGAATGTAATGAGCTTTAAAGTTTTGTCCAATGCAAATCATTCTGGGATTCCGTGAATCTGAAATTCTGTTTACATAAGGAATACATACTTGGCTGTAAACTTCCAGCGATGGGCTAAACACAGCTTCACCAGTAAGAGGTTTTTTTTCTTGGAAGGGTGAAGAATGCACAGATTTTGTGGCTTTAGCTGCCACTTATTTTAAACAATTCATCCCTGTCCGTAACAGGGGAACAAATTATCTTGAGCAGCATGACACTTTGCATATTTTCAGTATATTCATCTTCCCAGAGAAGACAGAGCTTGAGCTTTTAAAGCAAGAGCGTGCAGTCCTCATGTGCCCTGTTTTCATGCCCAGTTATCACCTCCCTCTTTCTTTTGTGGGTCACAAAGAAAGCTCAAAGCAATCCTCACCCTGGGCGCTGGAAGTGTGTGGGATCAGCACGCAATGCCTTGCTCTCCTGTGGAAACAGTTGAACTGGTATCTGCTGCTTTGCTTGGTGACAGGATTCCTCACAAAACCTACATCCAGCAAGAGTTAATTAGATTCTGCATCGAGTTAGATGTGGCACACCCCAAGACATAGATCGCAAATATTGTCCTTTTCTGCTTCCTCTGCATCCTGTGAATGCCGTAGGAAAGAGCCCTTAGTGATGTGCTGCTAATGCTATGTGTGTGTCTTACACAGGCTCTTGGTGCAGGAATGCTGACACAAACAAAAAGGAGATAACTTGGAAATTCTATTGCTCCATTTATGTTATTATTGTAGTTAATGGTCTGTCAGCATTTCCATTATAAATCCCTATTTTCAGGGTTTTATAACTCAGCCGTAAAAATTCTCTCCAGGCTGAATTTGGCATGTGTGTTTTCAGGCTGAGAGCACATGTGTTGTTCTTTTTTTTTTAACAAGTTAAAAAAAAAAAAAAAAAAAAAAAAAAAAAAAAAAAAAGAAAAAAATAGAACTGCATTCACAATTTTTAAGATATAGAATTGCCAGAAAAAACCAAAAAAATAAAGCACCAACAAAAAATAAGTGATTGGTTGCAGATGCTTTCTTTGCACTCATATAACTCAAAAATTGCTGAGTTATTTCAGCTGTAATTGTGGGTATGTGTAAGGTTAAAATGGTGGATTTAGTACTATTCCTTTCTTTGCGGTGTTGGTATTTGACAAGCAAATAGAAAACAGACCCCGATACTGTATACACCACGTCTGAGCTGACCCGGGTGTAAACTGACCTCCCGAAGCTGCCCCACGCTCCCCTCGCCGAGGCCACATTGTTCCAGTGCCAGCGAGGATGGGGATGCTGCAAGAAGAGAGTGAGAACCCAGTTTAGATTTTGCTGGGTTTTCTTTGCCTTTATTCCATCACTTCCAATAGATACGTGCCGTTGTGTGGCTTCAGAATCCAGAATCCCCATCGGCCAGGTGGTGTCAGGAATAAAGAGCTACAATAGACACGTGTTGCACACTCTCTGAGGCCCAGCTTTGTCCACCTTGTTTACAGAGGGCCTGCCCTGTGTCTGAAATCACCCCGGAGGAGTTTACACAAAGATGAGTGTAAACCACATGTTTTACACCAAAGCATCTGAAAAGAAAAGAAACAAGGGGAAAGACCAAAAGATTATGTCTGAATTCTTTGCAGTCTGCGCACGCAGATTTTCCTCCTGTTCTCTCCACGGTACCTGTGGCTCTTCTCTTGTTCGTTCACCATGGCTGGGACAGAAAAGGGTGAGCAGCATCCAGAGACATTTTAATTTAGAATCTCCAGTTTTTCTAATTACCCAAATGAATTTGCCTCCAAATGAGTTGATTAGCACAAGAACTGACTCCAAGAGCAGGCTGCAATACGGTCCATAGATTCTTAATTTCTCTTGCATGTAGTGTGCTTTCTGCATAACATTTTGCTGTGCATAAAACCATCTCATGTCTTCCCAAGAATGAACAATTCCTTTCACCCTGAGAGAAAGTGTGCACTAATTGCAGCAATTCCATGCCATAGTGATTCCTGCCATTACTGTACTTTGGCGCTGTAAAACCAGCGGTGCCTATAAAAAGATGTCAAATCGATGATTATGGAAATTTATAATCTGCTTTTCTTTTTTCTTGCATCTTATCAGATAAATCTTTTTGTAAGTATTCAATTCTTTGCATTTTTGCTATCCATATTGAATTTTCTCCGTGATGTTTTTAACATCCTGTGATATATAACATCCCATCATATCTTAAACATTCCTTTACATCAGTATGAAAGGTCATGTACTTGGACTGTTTTTCATTTCACGAACATCTGGGCTTATGAGATTAACAGAACAGTACAGCATTGCCTTCTTTTTGGTCTCTTTTATTAATAACTTGTGAATAACACTTGTCTCCTACCATGTGGATTATACTTCTGTTGGGGTAATTTCCTCACTATTGTAATGGCTGCCGGTTAACCCCTTACTCACAGCTGCTGCTGCTGCTACCGGCTCCGATGTATTTCTTTTTATGTGTAGTCCTGGATGTTTCCATTGGGTGGGAACAGGTCATTTCCCTAAACACAGGCATCTCGCACCATTTCCACCTAAGGAATCCCACCTGGGCTCCAGCTGTCCCTCTGGAGAAGGCCTGGGGCTCCTCTAGGTCCTCTGGTGGATCCCCCAGCCCTGTGCACGTGTCCCTGAGGCTGAAGGTGTCTTCAGTGGCACTGGGTGCCTGTGTTTATGTCAGGAACTTATTTTTATAACTGTAGTGATCACAGTCAGGAATTGGGGTCCTCCAACAGTGCAATGGGATGGCCAAATAATTCAATGGTGAGGGACTTTAGACAAGGAGTGACAGGACAAGAGGGGAATGGCTTCCTAGACAGAGGGCAGGGATAGTTGGGATATTGAGAAGAAATTCCTGGCTTTGAGGGTGCTGAGGCCCTGGCACAGGGTGCCCAGAGAAGCTGTGGCTGCCCCTGGATCCCTGGAAGTGTCCAAGGCCAGGCTGGATGGGGCTTGGAGCAACCTGGGACGGTGGAAGGTGTCCCTGGCCATGGCAGGGAGTGGAACTGGATGAGCTATGAGGTCGTTTCCGACCCAAATCAGTCTGTGATCCTGTGATTTCTTATTAGCAAAATCATGAAACAGAAATGAGAATAATTTAAAATGTGTGACGGTAAAAGCTTTACCTGATTTTGTGGTGGTTTCATATTCTGCAGAAGACACACAGCCAGTCACATGGGACATGAGAGGTGAGCTGAAATAATCTAAAGGGCCATAAGTAGCTTTTCTATGCATAGAATCACAATATGGTTTTAGTTGGAAGGGACCTTAAAGACCATCTCATCATTAATTAAATCTTTTACTGGAGTTTAATTGTCAGAAGTGTGCAGGATTTGGTTCTGCACCTGCAAACAGAAAAGCATTTAACAGATGGCTACAGACCTGGAGACTAAAAGTCACCATAGTGTGTCTTCAGTCTTTTAATCCCTTATTTCTTCTCTTTTGTCTGTGTATTTATTGTGTGTTTTGTGGCTATACTGTATCTCCCATAGCAATTCCATGAGGTTTGGCCACAAGATGGCATCTGATTTCATAACTGTCTTTTAAAAGAACACTTTTTTTTTTCCCCCCTGCCTTGATGGATTAATGCCCAGTTTTCCTGCAGCAAATTATAACCTACTTTCCTTCTGCCTTAGGGAATGCCTTCAGGGGAAAATGTGATAGGATTTTCCATGGCATTCTTGGTTGGACCCACCAGCAGAGATGATGGGTGACAGTTGTTGTGAATCCTCTGCTCAGTAACCCCACTCCTCCACCCTTCCAGGGTGTAACTGCTGCCTCTGTCATGATTGTTGCATGGTAAATGAGAATTGACACAAAAACTTCAGCTCATTTCATCTGTGAAATGATCCAGAGTCCCTCAAAGCTGTTGACCAAAGTCTCACTGACATAGAAGAAACTTTGCCTGAGCCCCTGCTTACAGAAAAATATCGTACAATTTTTTAATTCTAACTAAGTTGCCCAAAGTTAGGGCTTATGTGTTTCTTCTTTTCTGCTTCAGAACACCTCCCGTGTCTGCGTTTGGGGAATGAGGAACAAACAGATTTGAAGGATGCACAGACAATGCAGCCAACTCTTCTGAGCAGCCAACTCTCCTGGGAATTCTGCCTCTGCAATGGCAGGAGAAATGGGTAACTGGGATTTCTCAGGGGATCAGACCAACAGCAAACTTCCAGCGTTAGTTCCTGGAATGGGAGTTGGATTAAGCAGTATCTTAATTTGCAAAGGGAGATGTAAATTATTCAAAAATTATTCAAATGGGTTTAGCTTAACTGTGAAAACCCATGATTCAAGGCAGCTAAGCACTATTTAGATATCGTTCTGTTTGGAAACTACTGGATGATGGGAAAGAGGCCATTTTGCCTTTTTCTAAGCAACTTTAGCAAATAACAAAATTGTGAATTTCTCCGGAATATTTTATCACAGCTGACCTTCCAACAACTTAAAGAAGGCAAAAAGTGAGAGCCATGAAGTTCTCGGTGGTTTTTGCATGTGTTTGGTGCAACCCTGGCTCAGAAGCTGCACACCCCTTTGGCTGCTGGAAGCTGGTGGGGTTCAGGCAGGGCTGTGCTGTATTTGGCCTGTGTGCTGCATTCACAGAATTCCAGGATGGTTTGGGTTGGGAGGGACCTTAAAGCCCATCTCGTTCCAACCCATGGACAGGGACATCTTCTACTAGACCAAGGAATTCAGAGCCCCATCCAGCCTGACCTTGAACACTTCAGGGATGGGGAGTCCACAACTTCTCTGAGCACATTCTTCCTTCAATATCTGCCGCTCTCTCCCCTCTTCCCTCGCAGGGACAAGGGTGAACTCGGGAGATTTTGGATCCGACATAGCGGGCAGTTTCTATGCTCTTCCTTGAACGGCTTTGGCTTTAATCCTAATTGATGTCTGTGATGCTTTTTTGGGGTTTGGAAATGTGTGTGTACAAAGACTTCCATTCAGAGCCACACAGTCCATATCCTCTCCTCTGGACAGCCACAGAAACCATTTCCTCTCTGTTATGCAACAGATTATTGAAATAGGAACTGTAGCACCTGTGTCCTTGGCTGATCAAACAAAGCAATACTAGAAGGTGCCAAATACGCTTTGATTTTTTAAAATAACGACTCAGTAGGATTGTTCCAGTCCAGCTGGAGAGAGAAGCTTCAGGAACATTTCAGAATCCAGTGTCCTCTACAGCCCACCAGGAAGGACTGTAGGGACTCTTCACAAATTACAGACTACAGGGTAAGAACTTCTGTGAGCTGGCCTGGGAGAGCACACGGGAATTTCAGAGGTGGGTAGAACTACCTAGGGAATGTGGGACCGTAGGTAATAGTTTGGCCTCATTGTTGCCGCTGAACTGGTAAATCAAGGAAAAGGAGAAATTTATCTATGCAGTCTGGTGACCCTGTATGAAATGGAGAAGAAAAGGTAAATGAATCATAGAATCATAGAATTGTTATGGTTGGAAGAGGCCTTTAAGGTTGTCAAGTCCAACCTTCAACTCAGCACCACCACCACGTTCACCACTAAATCATTTCCTCAAACTGCTCACAAAAGAGAGGTGAGCACCAGGAAATGTGATAATGGCTGAAGCAGTGAAAAGGAATTTTAAACAAGAAGTTTGGCAAAGAGTGTAACAATTAATCATGGTCCTTGTATTGGTGTGTGTCACTGGATTTTCTGAATGATGTTTTTCTGTTTTTGGGGCAGAGCTAAAGCCTCTTTGCCCTGTGGATTCCTGATGCCTGGTGAGGGCTGAGCTTGTCCCACAGGTTTTTCTCAGTGGTGGGACACTGCCAAGCTCTTGTAGGAGAGGTACCTTCTCTTAAAACATTGACTGTCTTTCATTTCTCTGAAACCTCTTCCTCTCAGTCCAGGCACTAATGACTGAAATGTGCAAGTGAGGATGTTTGCGGAGAGGACAGACCCTGTATGATCAGAAAACTGAGCTAAACCCTCTTTTTTTAAATGACATTCTAATACAAGCTCTGTTAACTTCATTAAATGCCTCTGCTGATACTTACCCTGGCATCTCAGAGACTTATCTTTATTCCTATTGCATTCCACAGAAACAAGGAAGAGTCGATGTCTTATTTTTCATGGGGACAACTGGGACAGAGAAATTTTAACAGAGATGGCAAAGCTATAAAAAATACACTTATTTCAGTGTATAATTCTGAGCAGTAACTTGAGGCTCTGTAAAAGTAGTCCCGTGAAGGATGTGGATCTGAGCAATTTGCTAACGGTCACACTGAAGTTGTGTATCGGAGTGTGAGGCTTGACTTCCCCGTACCTGGCTGCCTCTCTCTTGATGGAGACAGATACTGCGCTGCACAGCGGATGGGCCGGGAGGGAGGCTGCAGCCAACCCGCTCCAGCTGCTCTCCTGCCCTGCCACAGCCACCCCAGCTATCCCAACGAGGTGCTTGTGGGCATCCCATGCCAGGCTAACGGAGTGGGGCTCTTTTAAAGGGTGTAAATAGCAAGCCTTTGCTAATTCTGCCTGCCATCCAGTGCTTCCATGAGCAATTTTCCTAGGAAGCTGACAGGGCTGAAGGCTGTCCCATTTTCCACAGGTGTTGCTGGATCCAGGAGAGGATGTTTGCAGAGTCGGTAACTTTGCACATTTCCATTCTGCCCGAGCCTTCCTTCAGCTCTCTGTGGCTGAGAAGTCAAGAAAAAAACCTGCTGTTGGCAGAATTCACTCTTGTGCTGAGATTTGGCCTGAGGAGCTCAAGGGTGTGTTTTGGTGAGGTTTGCTTCAGGTAATTATTTGCCACTTGGTGCACTGGGTGGTACCAAAGCTCTATGTGAATGTTAAAGAGTGGCTTTTCAAAGAGCTTACAGCTAGTCTAGAGACTATTCCAGCTAACAATTTATTTTGAAAAGGACTGACTCTCTTAGTGAGAGGTGCTGTCTTTGTTTGGCATGGAGGAGTTTCAAACTCTTCCACTCCAGGTCTTAAGGAAAGAGATGACTGCAACACTGAGGAACTAAGGACAGCTATCCACTGACACCTCCATTTTCAGCTTTCCACATCTGGTTAAGTGCATTATGGCATTTTTGCTTTTACATATGAATCATTAGCTCTTGGCTGTGGCCCGTAGGAAAAAGAGACAGCAATTTTCATGTGCCTGTCCATATTCTTATACAGAAGAGGGATAATATTTTTCTAAAATCCACTGTATGAATGCTGCTGTTAACTTCTCTCATCTAAGTATCTCCAAGTCCTCTGCAAATTGTAATCAAACCAGCTGTATGATGAGGCAATTCAAAGAATAAGGAGAACTATCAGATCAGCTTCCATTTATTTTATGAATCCAGAGAGAAGCACATATTTCTTTCCTGCTAAGCAATGAGAAGTTCCTGTTTTATTCGGATGCACTTGAAATGTGAAGTGGGACTGCAGTTTATCCATACTCTTGTTTTTCTGCTAATGTGCTCAAAATGGGGTTTACTTGGAAAATGTGCTTTCTTCAGCAGAACTGGAGTCCTCATCTAAACAGCCTTTCCCAATCTAAGCAGGATAGTAAGTGGAAACGGAGGTTATTCCTCTATTAATCTCCTGTGTGACTCAGTAAAAGCTCTGGCAAGTTCTTGTGCGACTTTCCTGTGTCAAATGGGAAAAACTTTTATACTTTCTAGTCCTCACCTCTGTACTTCAGTCCCAAGCCCAAATTTCCTTTGCTGTCAGCTGCCGCCTTTGTTCCCTTTGAAGCACCAGCATGAAACCCGGGAGATTTGAGCTGCGTTTTTGTACTCTGTTATCTCACCTGCTCCAGTTCCTACAGCTTGGAACGAGTGAGTGAGGCAGAGCAGCAGCATTCTGGAAAGGCTCAGACTTGGGAAACCTCTGGTAGCGCTACAGGGACTGCTGAGCTCCTTGGCAAAGCCACGTATCCCCAGCATCTGAGGGACTTCCGTGCATTCCTAAGGTTCTCTGAGAGTGCTCCGCTGATCCTGGTTGGCAGCCCAACAGGCTCACTGTGACAGCAACACTTTCTGCCATCTCTCCTTGATCCACAAAACCACCCCAAACCAGCTGCTGCAGAAAACTGTACCTTTTTTCCTGTAGCTTTTGTGGAGACAGGGCAAATCTTACCCCTTTGTAAGGAAAAGAGGCTTTTGGGGCGTCAGAGAGGAGTTTAAAACGTGGGATAAAACTGTGTCTCAGTTATGAGTCTATTCAAGGGATGGGAATACTGGCTCTATTTCTAGAGGGAGCATTTTCCACTGAGCCTGTGATTCCATAGCATTTTAAGCCAAGATAAATTGGTGTGCTGTGGTCTAGTGCTACCCCATGCCTCTACTTGCACATTCCCACTCCCGTCTCCTTCCCTCCCTGTTCTGTGCCTGCAGCTGTGGATGGGGCAGGGCTGCTCCCCACATGCAGGGAGGTTTGCAGGGTGGAAGGAGGGCAAGGCAGAGGTGCTGTGTTTCTGTAACACCCAAAAGCTAAGTCACCACCTGGCCAAAAATTCTGGGAACTTGTGGCCTGCCTTAATCAAATCCACATGTCCAAACAGGAAGCCACTCAGTGCTGTTCTGCAGTTCCGTGGGCAGCCTGGGATGGAGAGTGGGGAAGATACTGTTGAGTATTTTTCCTAGTTCTCCCACTAATTTATGCTCTCTCTGACCTTTGGCAAAACAATTTAATTTGCAGATGTCCAAACTGTACAATGGGGCTGTCAATACATTTCATCCCATAGGAAACTTGCTCGGTGACACTCCGTGAGCCAAGACATCCGAGATCCCTGGACAGAAAGTGCTTCTGTATTGCTGTAATTATGATTTTGTTTGTTATTGCGTGTTTGTAAACATGGGGCAAGAAGTCTGAGAAAATACCATAAATCAAGGACTCTGGAAAAATGTCCAAAGGAAATATATCCTTTGGACATTACTTTCACTCTGGAGTTTGTAAATATTAGAGCCCATATTAGAAAAAATATTTTTTCTACATTCTGTTGTCACTGAAACTGCAGGAAAAAAACAGAGTGACATCTTGTCCCCATGTAAAAATATTGAGATCAAAACAAAACAAAACAAAACTGGCTTGTAATTATTTCCACCTTTATTCTTCTCTTCAGGGGAAAAAAAAAAAAAAAAAAAAGAAAATAATGTTACAGGGAACCCAGAGCATTACCCCGTCTGTAGTATGGGGATAATTCAAAACTGAATCACTGATTGGAAAGGGACATTAAAGATCATCTTCTTTTAACCCAAGATCCATGAGATCCAGTAGAGAAGAATAAAGTAAGGGGAGCTCAGCCAAGCATCTCTGCTGGTCCCAACTGTCAGAGTTTCTCCGGGTCTAAACTCAAGTCTGGGCTTTGTGACCCTCATGAGAAAGGCAGAACAGGTTACCGATAATGGAAACGCTCAGAAAAACGGGTTTGTTTCCTGTTTAAACGTTTCAGCTCTCGCACATGTGCAGCCGGGCCGTTTCCATGGGCAGCGCTGCTGGAAGTCGCTTCCTCCTCCCGCATCTGGGCTGACAGTCAGGAGTGAATGCGGGAGACCAGGCTGACAAAGAGCCGAGTATTATCCTGAGGATAAATGAGTTAACCCATCACTGCAAACACTGTGCTGGCGGATTTCAGTGCAATTAGCTCCGCAAATACCAAGACATGCAGTCTGCAACCAGACTAAAAGGTCTCCTAAACAATTAGGGGACCACGGCCCCATGGACCCCTGTCATGCACATTAATGTCACTGGCCTTAGCAAGGGGGATGTGCGTGCTTTGATGCCAGGGGAATCCAGGGTTTGACGACCCCATAAACTTCATCCCATTTTTGGTCCCACGATTCAGTGGCATTTTATTTACTGCACCTAATAACATTTAGTCAATAAACACGTACGGGTTGGAGAGAAGGTCTAGTGGGAGCTTAATTACCTCAACCCTCCGCCTTCTCTTTTGTTATGTACATCATGGATACTTGACAGCATTAACATTCCTGGAATTGTATCTGCCATCCTTTGTAAAAGGCTTGAATACTACGCATTAGTTCGGGCTCGTGGGGCATTTGTGTCTCCAACAACAGCTTAATTATGGACATTGTTTACTAATCAGTATTAAATTGACAGACTATGAGGGCTAATCTGGAGATTAACACAATAGCTTGTTTTCATTTTGTTCTTCTAGCAGTTTATTGAATGCAAGATTTAAAACAAGACCCTTTTGTGAGCTTTACCTTCCCCATCACAGCTGTGTGAGTGGAAAGATCGGCGCATTTCCTTTCTGTAACTTTAGAGTTTGGGTACAAACATTTTGCTCAATATCTAAGAACGACCATAAAAATATATTTGTTGTATCGGATGTAAAAGCAGTGCAGGGCGTCCTTTCTGTAGGATCAGCAGCTCACAAATCTTTAGGCTCATTTTAAGCCTCCTGTTTGTTCTGTTTCATGAACTACACGGAGTATCATCACTCAAACAAATGCCAACAGACCCCAGGCCCCAAGGAGTAACTTGTGTAGTGAGAAGATCTGATGTCACCGTGTGCAAAGTCGTTCAGTGAAAGCTGTGGGCACCTCTGGGCCATCTGTCTTGCCCATACAAATTATGGAAATCCCTGACAGTTCCGACTTCCCTGTGAAGCATTTCCATTCTTGGCCATGAAAGCTGCCCAGAGTTGAGTTTGTTCTGCACAGGCAGGTGCCTGTTTGACCATGAGGAATATGAAGGTTTGTTTAGGGAAGGACACACATGTGCTGTGTGTCTGCTCTCGTCTGACTGCAGCACTGGTGATTTACAGCCATGACACTGATCTGACATGTCAAGTTTCCAAAATATTCACATCTGTATCCCACTCGGATTTTCCAAACTGCTGAAAACACCTCGGCTTTTGTAGTCTGGGAATCTTTGCTTCCTGCAGGATTACTTATCTGATTAAGCATAAATGAATGAAAACTCAGTAATAACGAGATCATCTTTTTCTAGTCTCTCGCTTTCTCCAAGGACGATGTAGAGTGCAAGAAAGTGATGCCACACTGCACTTTACAACACCAGTGACTCCCACCAGTGGGAGAGTGGCTAAAACAACCAGGAACAAGAGGAAAAACGCTGTTACTTCCCTCTGTCCCACAGATGGCAATTCTCCTACGCAAGGTTTAACGACAGTGTGGCACCCCAAATTACATTATGGAGCAACAGTAATTTTGCTCTTGGCAAGAAATACAACAAATCCGACAAAAAAATCCGACAAATATTTCTGAACTGCCCAGCAGAGTGTCTCCAAAGTCAGTGCTCTTCTTGTCCATGCACTCCTCATGCTGGAAGTAATTAGTATAAAAAAACCCTAATCTTTTTTTGCATCCGAGCCACGCGGTATAATCCAGCCTTTCAGAAGGATAAATCGGTATTTCTGAGCTCACTTGGATTTAATGTAAACAATAAAGGGCTAATTCAATAAAATGGCTTTGACCCATCAAAATCTACTTTTGGGAGCTGTAGCGCAGGCTGGGAGCCCGCGTGGGGTGTTGTGCATGCAGGAGTCTTCAAACCTGCCTCTTTGGAGAATAGCTCAGAGTGCAGATGGACCAGCCCTAAGCAGGGACACTTGTTAGAGGTTTTGCACCTTGCTTCTTGGGTCATTCTTAAAGAATTGGCTTGTCAAATAAAACATGAAACTTTTCTGGTTTATTCGCAGGTCTTGGGAAAAACAAAGGAAGGAAAAAAGTAGCTGCTTTTTTCCCCCATTTTTTAATTTTTTGATTTTAAGCTTCTTCAGAGGACTTTAGTTTTCAGGAAACTTTGAAGATTTCTTCTGTCTGCCTCCTAAAAAAAACAGTCACAAGAATGATGTTAAAATTAAGGCATTCAAATGCATTTGTTGGTTTCTGAAGATTGGAGCTAGAGGTCTCCAAACATTTCAGCTCGCAGCCTCTAACAAGTCTCCCAAAAGAGCTGTAGGCTCCTGCACAGTGAGCTCAAGACCATGGCAAATAGGTCATTTATAGTGGTGCCTCTGACTCCCTAAAAATTGTCAGTTAATCACAGGTTGAAAGTGGTGTAAATGATTGGTTACTGTAGCACAGGCAAGTTTTATTTACATTTTACTTTTGCTCTTTGCTGCTTAACTCAAGGGGTTGGGAGGTGAATTTGAACTAGTTGGATTTTAAAGTCCCTTCCAAACCAAACCGTTCTGGGATTATTGTGATGATTGTGTGGTTGTTCTTCTACACAGAAGCAGCAGGTTTTACAAACGGATTCATATTGACTTCACAGCTGTGAATATAAATACGTAAACCAGGTATTTTAACTATTAGGCACACAGGTTAACCACTCTGGATCCACTTTTTTTTGCTGTTGCTTATATTCGGTCCTGTTTAAGCAACAGCTTTGAAAGGGTGGGCACTCGAATGTTTTCCTGGGGCTCATGGGGGAAGCTGATAAAGTTTGCCAGTTAATCCAATAAAGCTAAGTCTGTTGCATCAGACCACATCAGTCAGATCGGTTTACACTGTGTCTTTTAAAGCAGGTCTTTGTTTATTTTCTTAAAGAAGTACCTGCTACCTGTACATGCACTCTCCAGGCAGGAAGGACCACCCCACTGATCATCTGTTTCCAGCTCCTGTTTCTGTAGGCCATGGAATGTTTCCTGGGAGTTGGATTAAAGTGTTGAATTACAACAGTATCTGGTCTTTCTTAAAGGCTAAGAACAAAGTCAGCCGAATTCTGTACTAATGTGTTCCAATATTTAATAATGGTCATTACAAGGAAATTACTTTTTGTTTTAGAGTTGAATTCACCTGTCTCCATACAGCTACTGGATTTTGTTATACTTCCACTAGATCCAGAGGTTCCTGGCTCTCAGGCCACTTCTCCGTGCATTAAGCTCGACAGACTGAACCTTTAAGGCTCTTACTATAAGCTTTCCTTTTCAAGATCTGGATAGTTTTTAGAGCCCTTCTTTGAATATTGAGGAATATTCCAACCTCCTTCAAAGCATGAGCATCAGAACAAAGCAGCTCCTCTAACAGATGTCTAATGGATGTGTACAGAGGCACTGTTGCATTTGTTTTTATTTCATAGATGTCTTATGATCAAATGAACTATTGTTTTTTGCTACAGCATCTCAGAGATTTGTGTCTGTCCGTTTCCCCTCAAAGCCTTACTGCTTCCCAAGTCTCTCTCCCATCTGCTGGCAAAACCTACATTTATATTTCAATATATATTAAAAATGGCCAAGTCACCCATCCATGGTAATACAATCTTTCTTGCTGTCCACTACAGACAGACTTGAAAGCAGCTTTTCTCACAATCTGATGACCACTGGATGCACATTACTGCTCCCTTAGACCTTTAGAAGCGTTCAGGCTTGCACGTGTCTGTACCAGCTCTGACAATTTAACAAGTGTCTGCAAAAACCCCAAATACTCTCTGGTTCCTCCTTTCTTTGTCGAAGGAGATGTAACCAGTGGTTAAGTGACTTATTCCCAAGTTTCAACTGTACAATCCTTTCTTCTTCAGGGAGTGAAGGAAAGAAAATGAGGTTTCTAACACCTCCTTTTTACTGCTTTTGCTATTACAACATAGAGGTTTATAAACTTAGTTTCTCTCAAACCACAACACCTTAAAATGCCTTTAGACATTGTCTTCTAGGTCCTGCTGTGCCAGTTGAAGATATTATTATCCTCAGCTATTTACCACTGGCATGTAAAGATTCCTTCTTCCCTGCTTGCCAAAAATGAGCCAGATTAAATCAGACTGTGTGTCCAAACACCTTTAGTTTCTCTAAACCAGAACTGCCTCAGCAACACCTTCACCTCTGCTTCTCCTTCTCCTGTCTTCCCACAGAATTTAGGTGCCGTCAGACTGTGCAGTGAGGCAGCTCAGAGAAGGCAAACTCATTAGTAATTACTCACTTTTTGTTAGGGTTAAGATACAACCACATTTGGTTTCTTTTATAGTGCAGAGAGAAATCCCTAGAGAGTGATCCAGACCACCTAAATTCTGATTTTCTTCCTCTCCTTTTAGTAAAGGCGAGGGTAAAGTTATATGATCCAGCTGAGCTGACCTAACATCTTGCCCTGCTGTTGAAAGAGGCAGTTCTGCTCCTCCCCACTTCTCACTCCACAGTATCGTGACTATCCCATTCTCAACCTCCAGTTACTCAGTTTGGTAAGAGATTCTCAGCCCATCTTCCGGGAGGTTGTTAACCCTCGGTGTGAAATTAAAACCCTGTTCTCTGTAAAAGTTGTTGCGCTGTGCAGCAAAACCAGTTTTCCCCTCTTTCACTGCTTCCCTAATGAGCTAAACTTTCACTGACTCTTCTTGGCCTTGCTTGGGAAGTTTTCTGAGAGCTGCTTTCTAAACCCTTTTCTGCAGTCTGTCAGGAGCTCTGGGATGGTGCCTGGTGTAATACCATGGATGTCAGTGTGGATCCTACTCCAAGAAGTACAAGCTGGACTTGATGATGTCAGAGGTCTTTTCCAACCTTAATGATTTCGGAATGCTATAGTCCTCCCCGAGCTTGCAGTCTTCCATGGTCATTGTAATAATATGTTGCCTTCATGCCTGGAGAACTACTCATTTTCTTATTTTCTGTCTTTTGTCTCTTGCAGATCATCCTAATCAGTCTCCTCTATGGGGTTCTCAGGCAGGACTAAGAAATTTAGGGTTGTCTCTGACCCCTGAAGTCTGTCTGGTTTGAGCCAGCGGCAATTCCTCCAAGCAGTTCCTCCAGCTCATTCTTGCAAGACGACCTCCTCATATGGCCGCAGTGTCAGGTACAATTAAATACACCCAAGGATAAAGATTTTTGGGCTCCCTCCTTGCTCTGACATGTTTTCAGTCACCTTTTGTTTCCTTGTCTATGCTTTTTATGTGATTCCTCTGGGAGAGAGTGCAGGAGGCCCTGTGCAGGGATTTGGACCTATCAGTTGTGGAAAGATGCTTCTCTCGGCCACAAATTTTCTCCTCCACCTAAGCCGTTACTTCCTAAAGGCAAACCCATGTCTCTTTCGAAGGAGAAATCAAAATGTGGACATCCAGTGCAGCAGCATAAGTCGATGGCCCTCTGTCCATCTGTGTTGCTGATGGGAAACTCTGCAAAGCCAAGACTCGAGCTCAGCTCTGGGAATATTCCCAGGAATTCCATGGCCAGCCACTTGCCTTTCACACTCTGTACTCCCTCAGTACCGTCCTCTGGCAAAAGGTTGCAAATAAGCTCAGGAAATCACAGTCAGAACCTACAGCACATCCTTGTAGCTGACGCCAGCTACTCAAGAATCCTAAAAGCAATCGCACAAACTCCAAAAGATCCCGAGGGTGGGCTTTGCACAATCTCCAAATGTGATGCTGCTGCAGGGCCCTGTCTGTGCCCAGATGGAGCCAAATTTAAATTTTGTGTTTAAATTACTGCCAGTCACAGAGATGCAAATGTCCATTGGACTTCGTAGTGGTTTTTCCCATCTATAACCCCACCTTTTCCTTGAGCAAAGGAAGAAGCAGTGAGGGAGGAAAGGAGCTGCCCTACGTTAATTAGAGACTCTGCTTTTCCCAGTGGCAGACTATCACTAATTACAACACATCAGTGACCCCCCACTTCCCTCAGTGCTCCTGCATGGTGAGCTAATGAGGGGGAGAGGAGGAGCTGGAGCAAGAGGCTGTCCTGAGTGGTTTGAAGTGCTGTAGGCAGTGTTTACTTCATTCTAAAATGGAGTTCGAGCTGTAAGATTGGGATTTGCAACAACAATACTGATATGCTCTCGTGACTAGATATTAAAGATGCTACCAATGCTTAAATTAATGAATAAACTTTGCCGCATATGCTTGTCCTCGCCTTTGAGCGGAAGGAGGCCTGTCCCCATTCCTTGTTTGTGTGCAGATGACCTGCTCCACCTCATTAGCTCTGCAGTGCTGGTTGGTGTGCTGGGAAGGATGATCCTGAAAGATCCACCCATCTGAAAGGGATGAAGAGCGGCAGCGCGGACAAAGCTGCCGTCCCTGCTTCCCCCACGGGAATTGCTTCGGTGAGAGCGCAGGAACGGGGATGCGAAGGAGCAAAAAGCTCCCGTTTCCCTCGTGAAATGATTGAGAATGTTCCTGCTCTGGGTTTTTAAATCATGCACATGCATTTAATATTAAACCATATTCTATAATCAATGGTGCAGGTCCTGATTTGAGTTAAATAGTCCTCGGCTGGGGAGCTGACCTTCCCATTCCTGTGGCATTTGAAACTGCCAGCTGCTGAGTTATTTTAGGTGTTTTTTCAAGAGCACAATGCACAGCTAGATCCGATGATCAACCCCCGAAAGAAGTGCTGTCCTCTTTAGTTTTGTACAATTATAAATTTAAAAGACTTTTGATCCTTAAAAAAAACCCTCCTCTGTAGCTGGATGAAAAATACCCTTTTCCTGAAAGGTAATATAAATAGCAAACTAACCAGTCGACTAAAATAGTAGATTTACATTGTTCAGAATTCTCTAATTCAGCTCTCAAAGCCTGATATTTATAAAAGGTGTTACTAAAATTCAAAACAATTCAGCCAATTTATGTCGTTTAAACAACATACCTTATCTCTTCTGACACCAGTGAGATTTGACTATTTACTCAAAGGCACTACAATATTTTGCTGAACAGGGACGTTGTGTGTTGTTAAATTAAATTTATATTAAGAATCTAAATTAGTTTGATGTCAGTGTCTGCTAGGCACGGAACCATTTAAAGGGAGAATCACACATCCAGAGAATCAAGTTCAGGGTGAAATGAACTTTTCTGGTCTGTAAAGCAGTTGTTGAAGTCTCAGGAAGAGAGATTTTTTGCTGGGAATGCTGTTGGCATAGTGATAACCATCAAACTGAATGGACTCTTGGAAAGAACAACACTTGATAACAGCTGTGTTTGCATTAAACATTTTTAGAGTTCAGTCCAGAGCACTTTTGCACCATATATGTAGAATTTTTATGCAGAATTTGCATACAGAAAGCACGGAATGCTCTTTACTGGATAAATTATTTGCTTCTGCTATTTATTACACTCCCCCCCCACCCCCTCCCATCCCCTGGGCACACGTGGCTGCAAGGATTTGAGTTAGTAGAGAAAACAGGTGTGCCTGGTCAGAAGAGCAAAAAAGCAAGTATTCAAGGGAAAAGTAGAATTTTTGTTTGGAGAGAGATGTATAAAGCAGCCCTCCCTCTGGGTCCAGCTAAAGTGACCTCCTGGCAAGAGTGAATCAAGGCACAGATACCACGGGCTGTATTTGCCTCAGCTAATGCAGATGCTTTAATTCTCTCCTTATTTGGCAAAGCATTTAAATACGATCTTAAGTCAAGAATATTGCTGTACCAGGCTTACTCTCTCCTCTCAGGGAAAAGGATCCTTCTAGATGTTTCTTCAGGTCATCGATGCAATGGGCCACATTCTCTCGCTTTAGAAAAACCACAGAGAACTTGCCTGATAAAACTCAAACTGTCAAACACTTCATTTCAGGGGACCAGGGGCATTCTCACTCCTCTTCCTCACCCTTCTCCCCAATGATGTGGATCAATATCCTCTGTTGGAGCTGCTCCCCTACTTGCCTGATTGCATAGTAAAAGCTGAATCAACTCACAGATCTGTAAGAAAATAATCTTTTTTCTTTGGTCAGGTGTAGCAAAAACATTCCTGCAGGCTGAGGGAATTGCATCCGAGGTCGGGGGCGTGCCAGGGAACACATACGGAATTCTGCGATGTGATGGATTCTTTCCTTCCAGCAGAACTGGCCTCAGAAAATTGTCTCCTCTTTTCCAAAAAGCCAAGGATAAAGTAAACCCAAAAATCTGACCTCTGCTTTCCAAAAGGCCAAGCATCAAGTAATCTGTTCTGGTGGGAGGTGCTCGTGGCAGTGGGATTAGAACGAGATGATCTGTAAGGTGCCTTCCAACCCCAACCATTCTGTGATTCTGTGATTCTGTGATTCTGTGATTCTGTGATTCTGTCATTCTGTCATTCTGTGATTCTGTCATTCTGTCATTCTGTGCCTGATTCGACGATTCTGTCATTCTGTGATCACAGCCCAGTGCTCCCCAGCCCGCAAGCCTCACCTGATGTTATCCCTGGGTTTGGCTTCAGAAGTGGAGGTACACCTTCCTTGGAGTTACTTCTGGCAGCACTGTTTTCCCATGGGCCTCCAGACAACTGGAGGTGAAGCTCCCAGAGTGGTGCAGGTCTCACCTCTCTCCCTGCCCCTGGGACAGCACAGCCTGAATCTGTTGGAATTTGGCTGAAATGCTAAAAATATTCTTTTCCCCCTGAAATGTATCCTCTGATTTTAATGACCCAAAGCGTTAAGTACCTGAATTCTATTTATCATGTGTAAGACATCATCTCTGTCAGCTGCTGCCATTAACCCCATTTTGGGTCATCTCCTCTTCAGAAGGTTCCTGAAACTCTGACCTGGTCCCACCTGACCTGTACAGCTCATGACATCTCAAATGTCCTGTGATGCACTGATTTCACCTGTCTGAGGTAACCAGACCGTTTTTCTTTCCTTCTGAGGGAGAGGTCCAATGAGTAATAGCAGACATCATCAGTTCTTTTGGTTTTTTTGCTTTTCTAATCATGAAACGAGTGGAAACCATCAGAAACTTGAGGAACGTGCTCCAGTCCAGAGCTCCTTGTGCTCTTAACCTGGAGATTCAGCCCAGCCTATTTCTTTAGTCTTCCTTCAGGGCTATGTAGGGGTGGAGGTGACAGTAGGTGCCACCTGGGGTCTAATGTCCCCAGAGCTGAGACATTCCCTGTCCACAAAGGCTAAGCACTGGTACATAACCAGATTTCCTTGTGGAGCAAGAGTAAAGTTACCTTCCGTGTTCCTCCTCTGTGTGCAATCTGTACAAGGCTTCATTGTTTTAAAAGAAGGGTTGTGGGCTAAGGGAGAGCCGAGCACTTTTGGAAACATCTTTATTTTTATTTTTGTTCGGGCTGAGAACAGAATTCATCTCTCAAGACTGCATTTCATGTGGAGGGGGCAGCTGTATTCCCATGGTTTGAAAGGGATGGAGTGTCTATGGGGTAGGACCTCCCCACTCTCGGTGTCCCCTTGTGCTTTCCAAGTGCTTAGAATTCCTGACAAATTACAGTCTTTTGTGGTACAGAAAACTGTGCTATTTTAACCGATTGGAGGGGTGGTGGTGCTGGGGGGAATATAATAGGCTGAGAAGTATTTTCTTACTGTGCTTGATGGTTTGTTTAGGCTTCTGTCCTGCACCAGAGCCTGAAGGAAGGGACCCTTCCAGGCCCAGTGGGGCTCCCTGTCCTCTATCACATCCTGAATTGTGGCTTCACATGTAAAATCCACTGTCAGCTGCAGCACCTCCGTATACTTAAACTGATCAAACAGGAGAAAGAAAAGGAGTTACTGGATATAAATCCCAGAACACTGATCGTTCCAGAACAGTGGGTAGGTGCTAGTATTCATTTCATGTGGTAGAATGATTATTAAATCCCAGATCACTTGAATTCAATAGGATTTGTGAAAAAAAAAAAAAAAAAAAAACAACCAAAAAACAAACCCCACACATGAGGAAATAGTTTCCAAGATAAAAAAACATTTAAGTTTACACTAGAGAGACAATAAGCAAAGTATTGACTGCAAGAATCCCATTTTCAGGAGGCTGTGAAAAGTGTCAGGAGAAGGGTCCAGAGATCAAAAGGAGCCAAAAATGTTAACAGATCTTCCTGAGAACAAGAATGTGGCAGCAGGAGAGAGCCACCAGGGTGACAGCATGGAGGGCAGAGAGACCTACATACTCTGTAGGGTAATTTAAAGAATTTGGCCCTCTCTGCTCAAAGCCAAAAGAGCTGAGAGCTGGCAGCGAGCACCAGTAAGCCCTGGGGAACTGCTCAGCAGCTGTATTGCATATATTGTTTTTAAGATTTCTTTTCTCAGAATAGTTTGGTTATAAGGCCTGCCCAGAGTCTGTAGATCTGGGGCTTTCCCACTGCCAGTGGAAGAAAACAAGTAGCATCCTCAGAGCAAAGTATTTTTAGTTAGAGCCTGACTCTATGTACCATCTGTGAATCAAATGTTTTTCTGCCTTAAAAAATACGTTTACCATCCAGTTTTTCAAAATTACAGCAAATTCTTGCAGCTTTGCCCACAGTTCACGTGTCCATCCATCTCTTCATTCCCACAAATCCAGCTTAAATAATAAATTCATACATAAATACAAGTGAGTGCCATTTGTGTAAAACCTTTTGAGCTAAGGTGCAATAGGAGGGCAGTACATGGACTGATGTCAGGAATGTCAGGGGTAAATGCTATTGATAATAAATCCTGAATATGCAGCCAGTATATATTCATAGAAAATAAAGGAAAAAAAGAAAGAAAAAATAAAGAAAAAAAATATAATAAGGAGGATATATCAGGAGAAAGTTACTGGAGGAGAAGTAGGTGTTTCCCAAAGATATGCTGCTGTAGGAGTTGAAAGAGGAAAAGAATTTGCTGCAGTCTTGTGAGAAACAAACACCCCTAGGGATAATCCAAACTAATAAACCCTCTCTTTTACACTATTAAGAAATTTCTTTCTACTTTCTTAATGTACCACATTTCCTGGTGCTAATGATATGGATACTTCTTTCCTCAAATGTGTCATTCCCATTACACTTCTACTCAAAAAAAATCTCATTTCTTCCCTTAAGATACGAAGGAACACAAGCAACAGGAAACAATTCTGTATTTTGGAAGACACCAAACTCCATTACTGTCTCCCAAGTAATTTAATAAAATAATAAAGTTTTCCCTCTGACTTTTGACATGTTTCTTAGTGTAAAATATCCAGTTATCAGCTGTGTTACCAAGATGTGCTCGAAACACCCACATTCTCTATGCTGTATCCCAAAATGCAGAGATAAGTAACTTTCTAGTCATTATTCTTACTTATCTCCAGGCCTGAAGAGCAAAAGCTCGTGCAAATAGACAACAGAACAGCTGCTTTCGTTAAAGATGCGTCCCGCAGCTGAAAATCCCAGCTGTAATTCTGACATGCAAAGAGGAGGAAGGAGACAGGGAACAGGAGGAGCCAATGGATCCTGCCGAAAGCGTCCCGCCTGGTGAAGGTGCCGCTCTTTTGAGGAGGTTCTGCTTCCCTGAAGAACTGTGCAGGTGGGGAAGGGTCACGTTCTTTGCCCTGGACACCTATAGATCACAGCCTGTTTCTGTTTTCCCTCCTGGCCCCACTTTTGTTTCTTCTGCCCACTCCGCTGTTTATGCTTCCTCAGGCTGGGCCGGTTTGATTGCAGCAGCACGGAGAGGATCCCTCTGAGCCAGCACTGTGCTGCAGGTTTTTGCTCAGCCAGCTCCTCCAATTATTAAAGGAATAACCTTAAAGAATCTAAGGAATCACAGATATTCTAGGGGGAAAAAAAAAAAACAAACTCCGTTGGCTGCAAGTGAGCGTGTAGAGGAGGAAAAGAATGATCTAACATCTTGATTCAACGTGTCTGTTATATCAATCATTCGCTCTGAGTGGGTAGCAAAGATATGATCTAATAGGCGCAGGATTCTTATTTCCTGTGACAAGCTGAGCGTGCCTTTTGGGTGAGATCAGAATGTTTTTATTTTGGTTTATTCACCAAATATTTTTATCAGCTAACTCCAATGGTAAGGTGGGAAAAAGCATAGAAGTCATTATGTTTCAATCGGTATAAATCTCTTTAAGATCTTACAGCTGTCTTACAAAGCTTTATGGTATATATTCTCTAAAATTTTCTGGTTGATGTGCTAATTTTCTCCCTGTCGCGCCCAAGCTCAGGTGTCCATGTTTAGGTATAAAATTATTCTTTTCCTTTAGGAAAATGCAATTAATAATAGTGCAGTCATCCTCAGAGTTTGCTTCTCTCACATTCAAGAAAGACAGATGAATTAGAATGAAATGACAATTGCCATCATCTGCTCTGGAAATCAGCGATGTATTTATAGCCATTAGCGGCTGGGTTGATATCCGCAATCGTATTTAGGCATCTCACCGTGCATGGATTTCCCTGGGAATTCAGACACTTAATTAGGACCTGGTTTGATTATCTCTGTGCACCTGGCTCTCTGCCTGGTATGAAGTGTTAGCAGGATCAGCCCCCTCAGCTCCTTTGCTGAAATCTGCCGTGATCCTTCTGTAGGCAAGGCCATGTGCTCCCCAGTGACTCCAGTGGAGTCAGAAGAGCCTGGAGGCTGCTTCTGTGCAGCTCGTTTTGGAATCTGAATCTAAGTTTTATTACCAATGAGGAGCTTTCCATCTCTTTTTTTTTTTCTTTTTTCCCTTTTTCTTTTATGCCTGTGTGGTGATTTTTTTGCCTTTAAGGTATCACGGAAGCAGAAGGGTAATTGCAGTAGGTTAGCAAAATACAAGATACAGCAAGGAATTGTTTTGGTAATCAACTTTAAAGGACTGGGACACTGAGTTTCCTTCAAGGCTGCTTCCTTTCCCTCCCTGGATAACCATTAGTGCTTGCTGTAGGCAGCACAGTGCTAGGTCAGTGCAAACATTTCCACGGGGAAAGGTGTGGAGAGACCTGAAGGCAAAGTTATAGCTGATATATCCCACACAGGAACCAAAGAGCTCCCAGTGCCCACCAGTCCTGTACTGCCTTTGCCAAGCCATGGCCTTGCATCTGGCTGTATTAAAAAATGTGTAAATAGACAAAAGAGCTTAAATCACCAAATAATCCACATCAAATTCATGGACTGACAAATCCTTACTGTTGTTCTTTCCTTCAGCCAATCTCTGCAGTAGCAATGCTGCCTCTTCCTCTGAACTGTGGAGTGTGATCGAATGGCACTGCCCACAGTGAGACCCCCGTGCTATTACCTGTGCAGCCCTGGGAGTTCCCAGACTCTGTTCTTTGCACCTTGGGATTTGATTTTCTATATGGAGTGTTCGCTTGACTGTGTTCATGCCTTAAATTGGGTGTTGAATCAAGTTTTATAAAGTACTATTTGAAAACTGACATTGTGTGAAGTGTGCCTTGCAGAATTTTTTGATTTATTCTGTCAGCTCCACTGCTTTCAAACAAACAAACAAAAAAAATTACAAACATATAATTCCAGAATGGTTTGGACTGAAAGGAACCTTAAAGCTCATCTCATTCCAGCCCCCTTCCACTAGACCAGGTTGCAACCTGGCCTGGAACACTTCTAGGGATGGGGCAGCCACAGCTTCTCTGGTTATGAAATCATGAAATAATTTGAAGAATTTAAGACTTGTATTCCATTTCATCAAGAGGATGATATTATCTAGGCTATGAACCTTTGGCTTTAGAACTGAGTGCATCTCCTCACAACCTTATAATAGTCTTACCTGGAACTGATGCCACCTTGATCCTTCTGTAGTTACCCACAGTGCCCAAGTTTTACAGAAATATTGGTACAGAAATTATTTTCTGCACATTTCTTGCTTTTGCAAGAATTCTGAAATAAAAACTGTACAAGCTCAGAGTTCCTTGAGCAGCTCTTCAAACTCTTAAGGGTGAAGTATCTCATATCTGAATCCGTGTAACCCTGTGGTAACTGCAGCCTCAGGGAACTGAGGTGAGGATCAGGGAATTGCCTCTGTATGAAACAATCCTGTGTAATCTGCTGCTTTCTGCTCCACATCCAGGACCCAAAATGGCTCCAGCAAGAGATTTTTTGGCTTTGACCAGCTTCTACCAGACTTCTCTCCTTGTGCCATGGCTTGGAAAGGACTGTGTGTAAGACTGGGGACAGCTACCCCAAAAGAGAGCTTCCTTTCCAAAGCTTGGAAACCAAAAATTGCCGTAAGGTAAGATCGATAGATGATAGATAGATAGATAGATAGATAGATAGATAGATAGATAGATAGATGGAGAATGAGAGAATTATTTCCTATATTTTCTTCTCCTTTGACATTGTTACCAGCTCACCTTTGCTTTTTGAGACTTTAAAGTTCAGCCATTTTGCTGGTTAAAACTTTCTGCAGACAGTAAGAAACCAAACAGCAACTTCAGCCCCAAACAGTTAATGCATATTTCTAGAGGAGATGGCTGAGAGAAAGGTGCACTATCTTTATAAGGAAAAAAAAAAAAAAAGGAGAAGCCCACTCAACAATTACTTTTCAAGACAAACATTTAGGCAATTTGCCAGAAAAACATAAAATGCTGTCCCTCATCTGCAATGTGCATCTTGCTCTTGCAGCTTGTCCCAGTGACTGCTTTCAGGCCTTTGAACAGAACCTAGAAAAAGTTGTATTTCAAGGAATAGCCTCTGGAAAGCTTTGATTCATTGCTTGTGTTCAGGATTTGTGAGATGAACTGTAATTGCATATGTTATTACTCTTGCAATATTTTGTATTACATTACTGCACATTTATAGACCAAAACTTTACAGACAGATAGAAAGCAGCCTGACAAGGAGGGGAGACATAAATCAAGGTATAAAACTGCCCTGAATAATATTTTATGTTTTGCTATATTGACCTGGAATTACAGGATAAAGACGTTTTCCACTGGTGCCCTGTTCTTTTCTTGCTTTCCCTGTGTGTGCTTCAGGTTTGTTGGAGCTCTCCATTAAACCCAGAATCTGTATCAAATGAGCTGCAGTGTGCTGCAGCACAGAAAGGTTTCAAAGCAACAATTACTCTATTATTTCAGCAGAGATTACCTGTTTGAAAGGAACCCCACACTGAATCCTTTCTGACCTGGTCCTTATTGTGCTACTGATAACAAGCCACACTTTCCAGTCTTTATCTTACCTCCTACAGGGCAATCTTTTCTTCTGGAGCTTAATTCTGCTAATAGCGCCCTTGACTGGTTGCCAGACAACAAACACGAGCAGGTGAAAACTGAACGGCTCCAGTCTGACCGCTGATAACTCGTAGAGACTTTTTATTCTTAGAATTCCCTCCAAAATATCCAACTTGACCAGTGGATAAGTCAATTGCATTCCTTGTATGCGTCTCCCTCCTTCAGACTGGTTATTCTTTGAAAGAAATTGTGATGATCTTTTCTACAGTTTCAGATTCTTTTTTTTTTTCCCCCTCCTCCAAACAACAGTAGATAGTAATTCCAGATGGTAGAAATTACTTTTAAATTAAAGCAGTTAATATAGGGAGCGTATGCTTATCTAATTCTCCTGTTTTAAGTGGTAATGATATGATGGGAATGGGAAAAACTGATGTGCACTTAAGGTATGCAAAATAGCTTGAGATTGTAAAATGCTTTTTTCCTCCCCTTTTCTGATTTACTGTCCATGAAAAAGAATTATAGACTCGTGAAGAAAACAGAAGTTTTTATTTGCTGAACTCAATAGGCAGCTTTCTGGGGACTTGAACTCTGCAAAGTGCTGAAAAAAAGATTACTGCATTCCACGGACAATTTCTCTGTTTGAACCAAATGGGAGGGATGACAGGGTGCTGTGCTCTGCCTTTCTGCTTCCCGAGGAAAACCTCAGACTGTTCATTGTTCCTCTGCTGGGTCTCTCTAAAAGCACATCCTTAAAAACTTTGTCGAATTATGCATTTGAGTCTGGATTTAGCTTTGGTTGTAGATGCCCCATCCCTGGAAGCGTTCAATGGGACAACCTGATCTATTGATTGGCATCCCTACCCATGGGAGGGGGCTGGAACTGGATGATCTTTAAGGTCCTGTCCAGCCCAAAGCTTTCCATGATTCTACGCTTGTATGATTTAACCAGTTCCTTTTAAAAGCAGTAAGTGTAGAAGATGCTCATCACTCACAGTTTTTCAGACACTGAACCAAACCCATTACCACAAGGAGAATGGTGTAAATGGACCTGAAATCAGTGAATGTGCTTTAACTCACACCAGCTGAAGGTTTGGTGGGCATTCATTTGCTTTTTCCAAAGTGATTTTGCGTTTGCTATTTGCACATGTGATTATAAGGTAACTGGTAAGTGCTAAGGGGGAATATGGTTGGCTTCACTGGAAAATATAAAAGTATCCACTGTTCCTTCAGGGAAATCATTTTAATAGATAACAGCATGTTGTACAATGTTTCATCAGTGATATTTAGATCTAAATTAGGAGCAGTTGTGAGATGGGTTGCCGATTTTCTTGTGATAAAAGGGAAATAGTTCAAGAAATATGGACCAGATGTTATCTTAATCCAATCCTCATGTACAAGAGCACACTATGAGACAGTAATAATAGTCCCTTCTACCTGTTTCTAATTTTCCTGCTCTGAAACACCCCCTGTGAAAAATAGATTAAACCAACACATCATTTATGAATCGGCACTAGCGGGTTGGAGTTTGGATGGAATGCAGCATGCGTGGCACCCACCGGAGGGTGCAGCCACCAGATTTTGATCCATGTTTAAAAATGCTCCTTTGACAGTAATGTTTAAGACAGCAGCACTCAGTGATTTAAAAGGAGAGTAGCCAGTTTGGGTTTGAATCAGGTTTTTGGTTCAGCGTATCCCTACACAGTTTCAAATTTGTCATCAGAGTTTCTGGGCAGTATATGTTATACAATCCTCAGCAGGCCAAAAAACCAGGGGGTTGATCCTCAGCTGCTGTAAATCAACACTGATCCACTGATTTAGATGGAACTACACTGATTTGTACCATCTCATGGTCTGGACAAAGTGTATTAACTTTCCCCATGAAAATCCTCCCCAACAAAAAGCTCCATTCACAGTCCTACTGCATAAGCAGAAACTAATGTGTCTCTGTTCTCGTAATAATGTTTAATACCTGCATCATTTCCTACTTGCTGGGGCAGCCGAAACATTACTCTTCGCATTGACGTAAGAGGCCCGGTGCATTTGTAATATTTGGGACAGCTTTTTCCATTGCTCCCTGCCTGATCTCGCGAATTTTGCTGGAATATTCATGTCTCTTGGCATTTTCATGCCAAGGAGGCTTTTGGGCAGCTCTTTAGCAACTCAGGAGACAAGACTTTTTATTTCCTTTGAGGAATGCAGTAATATGAAAATGATTTGTTCCTCAATATTCAGAACTGTAAGAACTACTGGAGGGGGTTTGCTCTCTGGAAATAGCAATACTGTGAGGATACCAACAACGGTATTAATTAGACTGCTTTATCTAAGCCAGACACCCTCACAGTTTAGAATATTCCAAGCTGTTTAGCAAGCAGAGTAAAATCCTGTTTTCCAGATTGGATGTTTTCATATTTCTATGAACAGAGAAAACAAGAGCAGGAGATGAGACAATTAATCTTCAGAGACAGCCCACACAGCTGGCTGGCTGCTGCAAGGATCCTGCAAGGACAGAACTAAAGTGTTCCTTTTGAAGTGAACTGCTTTGCTACTCTTTTAAAAGAATGTATATGTATATTAAAGCTTATCTCATTCTGAATCCCCTGCCATGGGCAGGGACACCTTCCACTGTCCCAGGTTGCTCCAAGCCCCATCCAGCCTGGCCTTGGACACTTCCAGGGATCCAGGGGCAGCCACAGCTTCTCTGGGCACCCTGTGCCAGGGCCTCAGCACCCTCACAGGAAACAATTCCTTCCCAATCTCTCACCCAGCCCTGCCCTCTGGCAGTGGAAGCCATTCCCAGTGTCCTGTCACTCCATCCCTTGTCCAAAGTCCCTCTCCAGCTCTCCTGGGGCCCTTTTAGGTGCTAGAAGGGGCTCTGAGATCTCTCTGGTGCCTTCTCCAGGTGGACACCCCCAGCTCTCTCAGCCTGGCTCCAGAGCAGAGGGGCTCCAGAGGTTGTGTGCTCTCACTGAAGAGCTGGAATCTCCTGGATTCTACAAGATTAATAATCCAAATGTGCATCTATAAAGACCCATGAGTGATTTATACATATTAGGGAATAACACATTAGGGAAAAAGTGGTGAGTATTTCTGTACGAGGGTATTTTTATTGTGTTTTAACCCAACAGCTGTCGCTTTATTTATAGTATCTGTACTTCAAGGCCCTACTTACCCTACTGACCTTTTGAAGGTCCAGATTTGTTTGGTTCTGTGCAAATCCTCTCAGGGAAATTGTCCTGAATCAGCCAGTGTAGTAAGATGAGGCAGGTGGATCAGCAGGAACAGGAGGAGGCGATGGGATCATAAAGAAACAGGACCAGAAGATGCAAAAATCCAAGTTGCCACATGCCCTGAACTGCTCACACCAGTGAGAAAGCTGTAATTTGGGATAAGAGTGCTTCAGAAATACAGACGGAAAACTTGATGGATTAAAGTAGTTAATGAGAGAATAAGATGAGAAGAAGCAAAACGTGGAGTGGCTGAAAATAGTTATAGGGAAGAAAATCCACCTGTGCATTGGGAAAGCTTGACAGGCTGCAGCAGCAAAGCTGAATGCACACAAGTGATCAAAATGCAAAGTGCAGTTTAGAGATCTTGGTGCTAAAAGGCGCCGGTGGTGGTGCTGGTAGTGGGGTACGTAGGTTAATACTGAAAGTGTGTTATTAGTAATGACCAAAGACCTTTAGCCTCCTGTCCAAAATCCTTTTTTACTGTATAGAATGGGAAAGTAAACTCGATCATGTTGGGCTATTTAGTAAGCTATTAGTGCATTCATCTTTTCATCATTTGACAGGTGGAAGTAGTAGTCCAGCTTTTAGTTTTAATTATAAGGGATTCCAGATGTAGAATAGGACATAAATTAAAACCAGATCTACTCATATGTCTTTTCAAAGTAAGCCAACTTCAAGGTATCTGCTTTTCATTTCAAAATGTTATTAAAGCTATTACTAAGAAATTCATAGTCTTAGCATGCTCCAATAATTGACACCTTTAAAGTGACTAAACAGATTTAGAGTGTGCAGAAAAGTAAATTTGTCTTAGAGAATGACTCTAATCATCCATTTACATAGAACGGACAAATCAGTGTTTGCGTTGGGAATGGCTGGGCGAGCAGCCGGTCCTGATGGCTTCTTGCTGCCTCCTCCTCCTCCTCCTCCTCCTCCTCTGGCTGCTGGGTGTTAGCTTGTTTCCATGATTGTGCTACTAGGCAAAGGAAGATAAAGAATTAAGGGTTGATCCAAAGCCAGTGAAAGTCAACGGGAGTCTTTTGATGAGCTTTCCGTCATAGTCTCCTCCTCTCATGTTGAGCTATGTTACATTATGTTGGAAGTAGCAGGGTTTTTTTAAAGAAAATTAAATCCAGAACCACTTTTTTTCCTTTTCTTTTTTTTTTCTTTTTCTTTCTTTCTTTTTTTTTTTTTTTTTTTTTTTTCCCCACAATGATAGTGTTCTTATATCCTTAGCTGTGTAAGGAAACATGCAGATCCCTTTCTAAAATGCCTCGCTTTTCCCAAGACCTATTTATCTGGTGATACGTTACAACCATGCAAATAACGCTGTACATCTGACTTCATATAAAGTCTGAGGTTTCCAGTAATTAGAATGATAGCTGGCAAGTCTGATAAATTAGAGAAATAACTTGTTTGGTGTAAACTGAGCCTGTTTCTGAGGCAGAAATGTTAGGCTTTTATCCTCTGGAGTGTGATTGAAAGGGTGAGAAGTTAATTTGGCAGCTTCGCTTCTATGGTTTCATAATGTTTCTCCTCCCCCCTCCCCTCAGCTTCAGGGAAGGACTGTGATTTCAGTACTTTGCGCCTGCCCTCATACAAGGCAAGAGCATGACCCGAAACGAAACCCCTCTCCCCAGGGCACATCCTGAGCAGTAACAGCTTGGCTCAAGTGTTTCTTATGAACAGCCGTCCAGAGCACTTGATCTAAATCATGCCATTTCCTTCACAGTATGGCACAGTTAACAAGTCAGTGCATCAACACAATCTGCAGATGGCAGTTCAAAAGGTGCACGTTCCCCAGCAAGATAAAGGGCAATGAGTTCCATGGGTTAGCTCATTACTTGGATTCAGGCAGGGGCTCCGTAGGGGTGTGAGGGAGGAAAAGGGGGCAGGCAAACCTTGAGAATGCATGTCTACACAAATAAAGGCAGCGTTGCAAGAAGCATGTTATTGAAGTAAAGTGCAAACAGCTTGCGAAGCATGGCTTCCTTCAGAGGTGGCTTGTTTCGCCTCTGAAGAACAAGAGGAAAAGGGGAGTGAAACCGGTGGCGACGTGCAGCCTTCATTTATCCACAAGGCCTGGCAAATAGGACACCATTCCCCGGGCAGAGCCTCAAAATTCACAAGAGGCCAGCAAGTACCAGCCAGGGCTGGGGCTCGTGGTTGCTCTGCAACCTCAGGGTCTCAGGGCTCTGAGCAACCCGGTCCGGTGAAAGTTGCTCTGCCCATAGCAGAGCGGTTGGAACTCAGTCATCCTCAAGGTCTCCTCCAAGCCAAATCATTCTGGGATTCCATCCTGCTTGGGAAGGAACCTGTTTTCTGGAGCATTGCAGGAGAGCTTCTAGAGAGCGGTGTGCACTCCTGCACAAATTACATTAGAGCTAAACATCCAGTGAAGAATCTCTGAGACATATTAGTTCTTTAGACTTCAAAACAAGCTTAAATTGGAACCATATTGCTGAAATACTTCTTAGCTAACATTTATATTACTTCAGTTACCAAATCCAGACTAAGTCCCAGGACTCGGCAGGGGAGAACATAATATATTAGGAAGTAAGATGGGGGTGTGCACTTCTGGCCTCCTATTTTATATAAATGTACAAAAAAGTTTCCTCACACTAGCGAGGAAATGACTACAAGGCCCTAAAATGCCGATTTCCAGCGGCAAACGAGGGAAGTCCGCTGCCCCTCCTCCCCTCTCTCCCCTGACCGTTCTGTGTGTGCCATGCCTTGGGGATAGTTTGGATTACTTGGAGTAAGACTATTGCATAGGAGCTCAGGTATCAGAGCAGATAATTATACACATATAGCGAGATACAGCAAAGGTCTCAGTGAATTGTCAGAGGATGAGATACATCTCGGGAGACCAAACAAGCCTCCCCTATACTGATCTTTGTAAATGAATCTCTTTGGGAACTATCAAGATGGTGCTTTACCACGATTTTCACTGCTGAGGAAAAAGGAACCCTTCCAAGCTGTTTGTTTTCCAGGTTGTATCAAAAGCTGGCGAGGGAAGATTTTTTTCCCCCATTCTGTGCTTATGTTGGTTTGAATGCCCTGAAAGGCGCTGAGGGATGTGCTGAGCTCGGAGTTCCTGCAGCAGGGAAGTTCAGGGCAGGTTGGGCAGGAGAGGAGCTGTAACCCCCCTCCTTCTCCCTCCCCGTAACTCCAAATCTACAAAGGCTGACTTTCCGGTGAACTCCCTGGTCTCCATCGCAATTTTTTTGGAGAAACAGTGCTAAAACTGGGAAGGGCAAACCCTGAGTGGCTGCTAGGCAGAGGTGTGTTGAACTGAAGTTGTTCCTCGTGTAATTTGATTGATTTAGTACAGTTGCGCCAGAGAGAAATTTGGCTTTGGGCTTTTGGGTGATGTGTCATGTTTCTTTATGTAACTTATCAAACAGGTGCTTAGCAACAGCATCATCCACTGGCTTATCCAGAAATCTCTGCTTTTCTTTCATTTTCCCTTCTTTAATACCCTTCCAAGCTGTGCTGAGGTAAAAAGTGAGCCAAGACTTCAGGCTGTGCCTCACTGGGACATGGAGGGATGCAGCACATTTCACTGGGCCCTGTATCGTGTCTTTCTTGCCACAGTGCCTGATAATTGCTATTTTTCTCCGTTCAGTGAGATAAATGAAGGATAAAGAGCTGCGAGTCTCTGAGATTTTTCTGGATTTGGTGAGTTCAACCTTAAGCTAAAGGAGCTGAACTTCATTTCATCAGGAATGTTACAGCTTCTTCTGAGACTGGCAGAAAACAAATTACCTTTGCTATTTCAACGTGGTGCTGCACAATGCCGTGCTGAGCATTGTGTGTGCCAGGGTTGTAAGAAATACTGTATTTTCTATCCCTTTTCCAATCTCTCTTGGGAAGGCATGAAGAAGGAGGGATGAGCAAATCCAGGAGCCCTCTGTGCTCTGTGCTGTTTCTGGGGTGGAGCACAACTGGTATTGATGGCGGAGGGCCTCATTCGTGAGATCTGTGGCGTCCAAACCCTGCCTAATCTCAGCTTTGTGGCTGTACCCTTCACAAGCATTTCTTGCAGCCTTGCAAAATACACCTGTTTGCTTGTCAGGTGTGACTTATGAAAAGGATTATATGACACGGTTGTTTGTAACAGCAGGAAGCAGAACGTGGTGAATTAAGTCCCTTCTTTCCTCATCTTCCTGTGATTTCCCTCTAATGATGGATGTCAGAGAAGAATATGGGTTATTCTGGTAGTTCTTACTGATCAGTGTGCTCATATTTCTTAGAATTGCAGTGAAAGTCTCTGGCGTTGTGTTGAAACAGAATCTCAGACCCTTACAGTGCCTTTGTCCTCCAGAAAACATTCTGCATCTTTATAATGAAATATTTGGGTTATGCTAGCACAGAGAAGCCCCCAGAAATGGGGGACTCTGGTGTGCAAGGAGCCATAAACTAAGATGTGAAATAAAGAGATTGATCTCATGCAGGCAGTCAGCAGCAGGGCACACAGACCTGGCTCTCCTGCCTCCCAGTCCATGCTTTCATCGTGAAATCACTCAGTTCTTTCAGCTGGATCTCCAGGCTCTGTTCTTAGCACTGTAGTTTCTCTGTCCCTCATGGAAACCCCAGGGCTGGGCTTCACAGACTCTCTGCAACTCTATCCCTTTGGACTGTAATTGATTTGGAGTCAGGTGGTGGTGTAACATAACCCGTATGGAATCTGCTGCTGAAGTTTATGGCCATTCAGCTCAAAAAAAAAAGAAAACAAGAAAAAAAGAAAAAAGAAAAAAAGGGAAAAAAAAAAAAAAAAAAAAAAAAAAAAAAAAAAAAAAAAAAAAAAAGAGGAATATAGAGGGGGAGTAGGAAGTGAATTGAGCTTGAGTTCTGGGATGTGAAGCTGTGCTGTTTCCCAGCCCAAAGAGAAAAGCTCATAGAGGTTTTGAGTGTGGAGAAATCTATGACCCGTTCATGCACTGCAGTTCTTCTCAGCCTATGTATATTGTATAGAAGAACCTACAGAGAAATCCCTGTCCCCAGCTGTGGTCAGCCCTTGGACCAGTGTGGAAAAGCAGAGAATTGCAGAAGGAATGCATAGAATACTTAAAAAAAAAAAAAAAAAAAAAAAAAAAAAAAAAAAATCAAGTGCTGGCTCTACACTGCCTGTCTGTGTGACTATAGTACAGTTCTTGATGTCTGTGTCCCCTTATCTAAGTTTTCAGAGCTCCTGTCTAGTGAAGGATATTCCAGTGTGACTCCTATGTGACTTAAGGCACTGCAGGCAGCCTCATGGTATCTGCAGGTTTGAGCAACATCCTAGATTGACAGTCTTGAACTGAAGTCGCACAATCTCCATTGACAGCGCTGGATTTTCTGATTTGGCTAATTCATCTGGGATGAGAGATGAGAAGCCAAAAAAGTTGTTCTTTCTGTGACAAAATAACTCTTTCACAAGGTTTTGTAGAGGTTTCAAGACATTATTCCCGGTGCAAGAAGTGCTAGAAAAGATTTGTTAGCCAGCTGGTGGGCTTCCCCTCTGAGCTACACTGGAAATACCAACAGTCTTACGTGATAAGCATTATCTGACAACATTACGTGGTGAGTATGTGATAAAACAAGGCTGTAAGTTTGTCCAGGTATCCCTGCAATGCTGAAATCACAATTAATAGAGTGAAAAAGGCAGCTCTGAGAGCTCAGATCATGACTGTACATTAAGTACTGTGAGACAAATACTCATAGCTTTGCTGCAGCCATGGTGATTTACTGATACACGGGAAGCAAAGGCTGTGTTGAGCACTAATATTTGTCAACAGGCCCATTTGTACAGCCACAAAAAAATCCAGGCAGGGCTTTGAACACACAGGCGAGGTATTATTCTTGCTGCTGTCATTGCTGTAATCTAGGATCTTGCTTTCCAGGAGGAAGGGAGGAAGCCAGTTCTCACCCCAGGCTGTAGCAGAGTTCCTTTCCCTGGGCTATTGGATCAGTCCTCATCTTGTACAAAATGCTCCCTTACAGGGTGGCCATGCAGTGACATCCTGCTGCTGCCACAAGTCACGCTGTCACTCTTGTACACAAGTGAGGTGTGAAGGATAGAAAAGAGAACTGGAGGAGAGAGAGAGGGGGTTTGCCTTTAAGCACTTTAAGCCCTGAGTAAAGAGTGGTATCAAAGTCGCATCAGCCACCCAGAAATCCCAGGAGACTCTAAAACTTCCTGGATTACTCTCCTGTGGCACATTTTTCTTCCTTTGCCCCTCAGAGGCTCCTCCTAACAAGAGGAGGTTTCCTGAGGAAGGGGTAAGACAGATAAGGAGGAAAGCCTTCAAACTGATGGAAGGCTGGGTTAGGTGGGATATTGGGAAGAAATTCTTCCCTGTCAGGGTGGTGAGGCCATGGCCCAGGGTGCCCAGAGAATCTGTGGCTGCTCCATCCCTGAAGGCCAGGTTGGACATCGGGGCTTGGAGCAACCTGGGATAGCTGAAGGTGTCTCTGCCCATGGCAGGGGGTGTTGAAATGAGATGAGCTTTAATGTCCCTCCCAACCCAAACCACCCTGTGAATCTCTGATTCTACAGTGTTTCAATCCCCCTGCTCTAAGCCGGTGCTGTGAGTCCAGTGCCTTCTGTATGCTTATTGTCCTGCTGATCCTTTTCCAGGGGCTCTCCTGGTCCCTCTTGTCAGCAGCACTCTGTGGAGTCGCTGTCACACGTGCTGCACACCCCAGGATCCTGGCAGTTCCCTCTGTCCCCGTGGTGTGTGTCCCAAAGCACTCCTGGGCTGCGAGCTCTGTTCTGTGCTCTTACTCTGTTCTACCTCCGTGGAGCATGAGGTGTAGCGAGGCTGAACCCAGTTAATCTGTAATGACAAATAACCTCCTAAAGAAAGGTACAAATCAGTAAATGAAAGCTGTAATGGGGACTTCTGAATTACTTTATGCCTTTCTTGACAGAGGTTATCATTTCCCATTGCATTTTGTTGGACACTTCCCACATCTGTAGCGTGCTGCTCCTTTGCCATTATCCTCTACCAGATTCTTCCATAGGGGTGATATTTTTTTAAAGAGAAAATACTGAAGCCCCATGTGAAAACAGGAAACTCCATGAATTTTTTATAGTGAAATTTTTCCACTAGGGAAACATCCGTATTTTACAGTTTGCAAAATGTGTGGGACCATAAACTGTAAAACCGCACGGAGAACCACAACTCCTTTGTACTTTAAAAATAGACATAAAAGTAATTTCTCCAGAAAGAAGGAGCGTATTTTTAAAGGTGAATATTTGTAGGGCTTATAAAAGCTATTGGTCTGTTCTTGGAAACGGAATGATCGTGTTTAAAAAAGGAAAAGACCCAGATTGTGGTGAGTTTACTGCGACTGAATCATCCCCGCAGTATGTGCTGAACGGGACCAGCCATAGCACAGCTGCACGAGGACGTGCAAGGCTCCCACCCAGCATGGGAGCCTCCGGTTCCCCACTTCCCCCAGAGACGAGCGGCAGGAGTGATGGTGCAGAGATGAGCAGGGAAACGGTGAAGAAGGTCAGAAAGAAACTCTAGGTATTTCTTTTCTCTCACGGTGTGCCAGCCAGTGGAGGTGAGCTGGAATGAGGGAAAAGCAAGAAGTTCTGGCCACGGGATTGCCGTATTTCCCCCCACTCTGCAACGCGTGGTGAGCAGGGAAGGGGTGATACCCGATTCTCCCAGTTCCTGGGGGGTGGTGCAGGAGTGATCACACTGAAGGCTTCGAGCCAAAGCTCAGTCTCACCCTGTGGCTGTGCATTTGTAGTAAATGAGACTGACAGTTCTCTTTGCCTGTTTGGGTCAGCTGGGCTGTAGCCAGGCCTGGGTGGGACCTGACAGGGTTGGTCTTCAGAGCTGCCCAGATGGGACGTCGTGCACACGGGGCAGGATGGTGGATTTTAGCAGATGCTCTGCGCCTCAGGACAGCACAGGGATGTCATCATGGGATATCAAGAGAAATTTCAGACACCCTGGGTGTGAGTGGGCAAACAGAGGGATGGGGATTCTCCAGCATGTGGTGCTGGCTCTGGTTCTGCTGGTGAGAAGAAACACCAAGGGCAGGATGTGTTTCTTGGCAGACTCATTTATCTGGTCTGAATATTGAATAGGACCATGGTTGTAGTTCTAGGCAAGGCAGTTTTGGAGCTGGCAGACTCCTGGCCCTGACGCCTGCTCGGTGCGTGCCAGACCTTGGGAGAGCCATCTCTTCCACTACTACTTCGATGGAGAAGTTGAGGTGCTTGGAGGATATGTCCTTTCCCAGCAGCAACAGCAGCTGTCTTGCTGTCCTCTCCTTCTTCCCAGCAGCAGGAGCAGCAAACCCTACTCTTCACAGCTCTTAACCTTTCCTTTCCTCCCCAGCTTTCAGCTGTCCCACTGTGTCAAGGTAAGAAGGGCCAGTTCCTGGCATCACCTCCTCTGTGGGTGACAACATTTACTTTTGTCCGTGTGGCAGGGGACACTTTATCTGACCCATAATTTGATAATGATGTCCTGTTTATCCAAGTAAATCCTGCCATTTCAGATGGATAGGAACGTACTTTTCCATGTGCTGCTCAGTCCTAGTGCTATTGAACAGTGTAATATTCTGGTCTGCTGTTTGTTTACAGCTGCCTTTCATCTTCAATTATCCACTATATTTTAGCAGTGGATGACTGACTGATTCCTGTATTCAGGCCAAATCCCTCTTGTTTGGTTCATGTGAGTAATCTAAGGAAGTCTGACACTTTGTTCCCTGATCTGTCTGGGAATGCTTGCACGACAAGGGGTCCGCAGGCACGGGACCCGTGAGCAGGAGTGCAGTCCTCAGGCTGAGACCCATCTTCCCTTCATTCCGTAGGCACTTGGCAAATGCACCAGTCCCAGAGTGCGGCTTTAGCTCTCAAAACTCCTCCTGTTCCTGGACAGCTGGATAACATAAATTTTTACAGGCTGTTGGTACAGTGTGGGATATACCAGCTGCCTTTCCACTTCCAGGGAGGGGGGAGACAAGGCCTTGGGCCATTCCAGTTGGACAGCACTCCTGAAAAGGGCAGCTAGATGGGCTGGGAACACGCAAAGTTACAAACATTCCCAGTTCTGTGCAGCTGTCATCGTTAGCACAAACAGGCTGGTGCTGCCAGGGCTGCTGGGCTTACCCGCTGCTGAGGCTCCTTTTACACAAAGTCACTGCCCTGCTCTGCTGGCAAATGGAATCTTCTTAGGATGCATTCCTTCAGCTGAGCTGCAGAGTACTGACAGTGCTCTATCTCAGGATGGGGCTGCGACCATTCCATTTTTTCTGCCTTACCTGCTGAAACAGATCTGTGATGTGAGCACTGCAGAGGTCTGAACGCGGACCAGGGTGAGCTGTGTGCATTTAGAATAATTAATTCCTTTCTGTCACGTGCCACCACCACTTCCACAGTGGGATCACCACCTGAGAGAGGAGGGCTGGTCCATCATTACAGCATTTCCTGTGGACCTGGGAGACGTGGCTTCAGTTTTCTGTTGTGACAGATTGTCTCTGTGAGCCTCAGTAACTTAGATTCTCTCTGATTAAGTGTCATGCGTAAAATAGTGGGTATAGCCTGACCCTTAATCACTATTGCACATAAAAGAAAGTGAATTAATGTTGAGAGTCAGCCATTAAAATGTTGGAAGCCCAAGGGAAGGAAGTCTCTACCCTGAGGAGATGAACTAATTGAGAAGGACTAAAGTAAATGGATGAGGTAGTTGAGGTTTGGGGTGAAAGGGGTAAAGGTATGGACAAGGTGAGACAGGGAGATGTGCTTGCTGGAAACATTTAACAGGGGGTTTGAAAAACCCTAGAAGAAACCCTTACTTTTTGAGGAGGAACTACATCATTCAAGAGCATTGTTTTGAGCACCTGGGGTAGGAAATGAAGGACAGGAGGATGTTGGGGGCTCAGTGCCTGCCCTCTCTGTGCGCACCGAGGTGGCTGCAGGAAACTTCACTGCCCTGTTTACCAGGATCACTTGGGTCTGATAACTGAAACCACACTGTCAATGTCCCAAACGGAAATGTTTATCCCCGGGGTCTATATTTGTCTTGTTTATTTGTTGGCTTACTTGCATTTTTCTTGAACAAAGCCCTCATTGTCTGCTTTTACAAAACCTAAATAAATTGGAGTGTAAACTGGCTGTGTTGCGGTCGAGCAGTGAGTTTAAGGTTTTGGATGTTTTCAGAGTTTTCGAAGTTTTCATGCAGAGAACAAAAGCAATCATGGCAATTATGATCTCTTGTGCCTGAACTGAGCAGTTTGGCTGAGCTCTGACCATTTCTATGTGCTGTAAAGACAAGATATTCTCTGAACAGGCTGCTCCAGGGGTCACTTGTGTGAGCCTTATAGCTTCCAGCTTTCCCAGTCTCTTCCAACATCGGGAGGGTCAAATGTAACACCAGTTTTTCAAAAGACTTTAGCCAGAATTCAGAGAGCTACAGACGTGTACTACAGGTGTTTGTATGGACAAATCAGTAAAATGCAATGGACACATGCATAAATATGATTCCCTTGGGAAGAGTCAACATGGCAGCTGTGCAGGGAAGGCCTGCCTTAAAAATGTCTTGGAGTTCTTTGAAAGGATCAATGAACAAGTGAATAGACTGATCCCATAGATACAGTCTACTTGAGAATTCCAAAAGACTCTACATAAACTTCTCCACAAAACGCTTTTAATGAACCTCAGCATCCATGGGATGGGAGAGAAGCTCCTTGCATGGATAAGTAACCAAATAACTCAGTTCTTGCAGCGAGGGAAGTTCACCAGTGGAGCCCTAAGCTGGAGCCTGTGCTGCTCAATGCGCTCATAAGTGGTCTGGGGAGGAGAGCAAACAGTGAGAACATCTGGTGATGAGGCAGGATTTAGTCAGGGGAATAAAGTTGTTGATGGATAGTGAAAGAATGTGAAAGAGCTTGGGAGGAATGAGTGATTGATAAACAAAAGAGAGGGTGAAATTCAGCAGACCTATCTGTAAATGGATGCACACTGGGAGACAGGATCTGGGCTTCACTATAAAGGGAGGAGCTTTAAGCTGACCACTGCCACTTTAAACTGGCCACTACTACTCAGGATAAAAGGTACAAAGATCAGTAGGGTTCTTTGTATTTCTGTGGAAATGACAATTCAGTGCTTAATAGCAGTCAAAAAGCCCCAAATCCTATATTAGGTATTACGAGGAAGGGAGTGGAGATGAAAAGAGAAGATCATTACGCTGTACTATAAATCAACTTATTGCCTACTCATTCAGCATGGTGTGGAGTTCTGGACCCTCATCTTAAATCCCCTGAATCATGGAATATCCTGAGTTGGAACGGACTCACCAGGATCATTGGGTCCAACTCCTAGCCCTGCACAGACGCCCCAACAATCCCACCCTGGGCATCCCTGGCAGTGCTGTCCAAACATTCCCTGGGGAGCCTGGGCCGTGTCAGCACCCTCTGAGGGAAGAACCTTTCCCTGATATCCATAAACCTACCTGGCACAGTTCCAGCCGATCCCACAGGAACCTTCAAAGAACAATAGAGCTGATAAATGTCTGCCATGGTGGTTGGGATTTGTTAGCCTGGAAAAGCTGTCAGGATTGACTGATGCAGAGAGTATCCATGTGGACCTGCTGTTCATCAGTACAAGAACTGCAGAGCAATGGGAACTGATTCAGTTAATGGGAGTCCTGTTCAAACCAGACAGAGGAGATGGGTGGTTCATCCCTGGAGCTTCTCATCAGAGGATGTGCAGATGGATGCAGGAATATTTTCAAGGGAGTCTGTACAATCTGTAAGAGAGATCTGTGAAGAGTTTCTAAACAGAAGAACCATGAAATCCAGCAGGCTGAGAGCACAGCTGGAGCTGAACAATATTCAGAGAAGTTTCAGAAATGATTGTCCTGCTCTTGCTCTTTCCTGTTCTCCTTAGGATCACTACTGGGAAAAAAATATTGACGCTTGCTCTGCCCCAGTGTGGTAATTCTCCTGTTCTCACTTAAATGTGCTGTACAGCAAACATCCGCTGGATTTTCAGATTCACACACAGTTTTGCTTTGGAGGAGAGCAATGTCTAATCTCGGGGGTGAGGAGGAAGCTTAAATTCAATTAGACCTTAAGAGATTGTACTGGTTTGAATTTGAATTCTGACTAGAATTTAAGTTTTCCAACTTTCTAAGGCAGAAGATGACCTGATAATGATCACCCCTCAAAGAAGTTCAAAGGATGTGGTCCCTTGAGAAACTCCACAATATGGTCAAAAATCTTGAAAAAAAGGTTTCTAGATGCACCCATATTTACAGTTAAAGGTAACAGAAAAATTTACCTTTGTTTCAGGACTAAACTTTTAGCTGAATGTATTCTGGCCTCTTTTAACAAGGGAGGCTGAAATCTTTTCCCTGTGGAGACTGGAAATGTCATCCACATTCTCTCAAATTCCTCCTAATTCAGGAAGCTGGCACAAGATTTGGAGAGCCTTTGTTAGCCAAAACAGTATTGGTTTTCTGACCTGAAAAAAGTGATGATCCATTTAATGCTGGTCCTTTTCACAGAAGAGGTGATATCACTTTGTATCCCCATTTGCACTCTCGGGGTTCCACAGTTTATCCAGGAAGTTGATAATTTTGTTGGGGCAAAGTGAGCCCGCTCTTGAAGGGCATAGGGTAAGGGTTAGGGTTCCTCTTTAGCTCCTCTTTAGCTGGAAAGTTTAGACCAGTGTATCTTGAAAATAAATAAATGAAATTTTCTACCCAGGCCTGTTGTCATGTGGTGATTCCATCTAAAAGGCAAATTCAAATCGTTTGAGAATGCCTGCTGAAATGGCAATGAGCATTTGGAGAATTGAGGAATGCTCAGTGTTTTCACACTCCTGTTAAAAAGGTCAATAAAAGACTTCAAGAAGACTTACTTACCTGCAAAGGAATTGTTCTTTTCCAAACTTCTCTCAATTTTGACTATGCTCAGGAGACTTTTTTCCACTTATCACCCTTCCGTTGTTCTTTTACAATTGTCGAGTAATTCCAATTTCTTTTAAGCAATAGCTGGGAAGAGCAAAGGGAACCACCACTAACAGTAGATCTCTTTCATCTTCTTTTCCCAAGGAAATATCCATTAAGATTTATCCTGAATTCCTGTCCAACAAATGAATGTATTTTCACTTTAAGGATTCAAGTAGTAACTACATCACTTATTTTCAGTGGAATTCTGAAACCCCAAGGACAGGAGGAAGTTTAATTAACTATATATATATATAGATATAAACTAGACACCATCACTTTAATTAATTGGATCATGCAGTTTAGATCCTGTTCCTGTGTCCAACTGGAAAATAGATCAAATTATTTTAGTACTGAGATTATTGATTTTGGCCTCCATATATCTCTACAGCTGATGTTACCTGTCAGTCTTTCAAGGAATATTGCTTCTTGTTTCACCAGGAGGGCTTAGGCCATCTGGGGAGAAAAACTCTGGGAGAAAATTCTAATTGTCAATTTTAATACCGTCATACGTGTCATATCACTGTCGAAGCATCCAATCTGCAACAGACTCGAGAAGAACATTTCACATCCATTGTAACACTTGTGATGTGCAGAGGAATATATCTGGGATTGATAAGCACTGGGAAAAGAAGAAAACAGTTCCTGGCTTGGACAGAAACTCTTAGAAATGTGCTAGACACTATCTCTCCTTAGCTTGCTCCCAAATCTCACCACTGTAAGTTCTACTATAACTTAGATCCAGAGGGGAGAAAATTTACAATCAGGAGACTTTTAAAAATTCCTACTATATTTTCACCACCACTCCCCCCCCCGCCTCCCCCCCCCAAGAAAAAAAAAAAGATTTATCATCCCCTTCTGGATTTTGAATATCTCAACAACTCTCCATGGCTTTTCAACACTCCTCCCTAATACCTCATTACAGAGCTGGTGGCAAGATACTGTCTTTCATCTGCTCGTTCATTCACTTTACAGAAAGGACCTCGAGTTATCCGTAAGGATATCTCACTAGGATTCAAGTGTGGATTTTTCTCTTTGACTTTTCCCAGCCCTGAGGCATTCAGCGAGTATTTTGTGGTCATGGTAGCACATCTGAAGACACAAGACATACAAATCCAGCCATAAAGATGTTCCCATACGCACTGCTATCCTAAAGACCTCAATTGCCTTTATGGATACACGAGAAGCAAAAGTAGAATCCATGTGGACAACACATCTTGAACTGTAATTACCATATGGTAAATAGTCATCCTTTATTGTATTGTCAACAGGCAAGGAACATGCTCTGATGTGGAGACTTGGGGTACTGCTGACAGAGTTAATGGATGAATCCTGGGGGAATACTCTTTTTCCCACTTGACACTCAAGTCACTTTTCTTAATTGTAAAAACATCTGTAAGAAGAACCAAATGAGTTGTAGGCCTTGACAGCTGATCTTCCCATGACTCATCCCACAAAGACAAACTTGTCTCATGCTCGTCCTTTATCTTCATCTGAAGCATTTGCCAAGAGGAGTGTCTGCATTTTGATTAAATTATAATATTCAGTTTCAGATTTTCCATCTGAAGCCTTTGCTCCAGCCAGAAGGGCAAGAAGAGAAGTTTCATATTGTGGCAATAATAAGGTTTTAAGAGTTATTTTGGGTAGAACCAGATTATTTAGGAATGCACCTTGGCCTTTTCTGCCTTTATATATATGTTAAAGTGGTAAAAAGCTGTTATTCAGTTTCAGGTTGGTATGAATTATGTTGGTACGAATTGACACAATTTTTACTAGGATGTTAATAGTGACAATGGGGCAGCATAAAGATGTTAACACAAGTTGTCTACACCTCAGCTACTTGTCAGCTCCCAAAATACTGCCTGAAAAGAATTAAGGTGTATCAGTCTTCCGGATATAGTGGCCTAAACCAACTCAGGCTATATGTTCCCTGAATTATCTATCTCATTTGTTTTCCTGTAAAGCTCAGGGATAGGTATCTCCAATGTATGTATCTAAAGAGACTTTAATAACCTTTCTCCATTATGGAATTTGGCAGATTTTGTTCCTCAGAACCTTTTCACTTTCATTGCTGGCAGGTAGCTCTGAGTCTTTCCCAGCAAGTATAAATTAACCAAGGGCTCCCTAATTTCAATTAGATTATCTTGTCAAAATAAAATGGATAGTAAATTATCTCAGACTACAAATACCTTCACAGATATAAATACTTAAAGTGTTTTTTAAATTTATAGGAGGAACGCCATTGCAGAAATTTACTGGAGAAACCTACTAGCCAGAAGCTACATATATTTGAACTGAAAATGAGACCTTTTCTCATGAAAGGGGTATTTAATAATTAAAGAACCCAAGGACTGTAGCAAAAGGCTCAATAGGTTCTCCATCTTTTGATGTCATCGTATCAAGACCGGCCGCCCTTGTGAAAGGTTCATGTCAGCTACGAGCGACACTCGGTCAAACACAAATTATTGGGTTCAGCACAGGGGTAACCCAGTGAAAGTTAATGACCTGTGATATATATAGGAAATCACACTGGATGATCTAATGGTTTCTTCTGGCCTCACACTCTATGAATCCATGAATATGTATCCTCTGAGGTTGCCTGCTGGTTGTATTCCTAACCAGGGGAACAGGCAGAGGCTGCTGTGAAAGAAAGATTTATATTTATTTACTGGCGTCCCTTGTTCTTTAGCTACATATTCAGACGTACAGATTCACACCCAGAGTTTTAAGGGAAAATTCCTCAGTGGGAGGATCTGGAGCATTTGGGAAAGCATGGTTGCTGGTAGCCTCCCCGGTGAGAATCTGGTGCTGTGAGAAGCGATTCACACAGCTCCCAAAACGCGCTGCCTTCCCGCAGGTTACCAACCACGTCTTGGCAGCGTTTGAAGGGCACCCTGCGAGCATGAAAGGCAGGAGCGGTGACTCAGAGAGCCACAGTGAGGGGTAAGAAACCCTTTCTGGTGGAATATGAAAACAGGAAAATACGAATCCTTGTGTTCAGGGCTATTCGAGGGTGGTACAGCCTCCGTAATCGGGCTCATGTGTCTGTCTAGAAATGGCTGTTTTGGCCGCCGGTTTGGCAAAGAAAGGCTTTTCCCCACATTTATTTTCTGGAAAGACGGTGGGAATTCGGAGATCTCTTAGAATCCATGAGCCATCCTTGTGCCATTCTGTGGCTGCCCATGTGTATTTACAACAGCAGCTTCCTGTGGCCGGTTTTGTTTTGTTTTCCAATTGGGTGGGAATATTATCTTTCAACAGACAAGGGAACGAAAACAACTGACTTAAAATCTCTTTCAAAATAATAATCAAGGAAGCACGGATGTTCTCAGGAGGGAAGGAATAGTGACTGACGAAGAGGTGAGCAATCTGAGGGAAAGAAGTGGCAAGATTCGGGGAAATGCTGGGGAGGAGAAGATCTCGGGAATGCTGTGGGGGAAGTCGTGTCTGTTTCCAGGCTCTGTTTATCCACACCTGTGGGTTAGAAATGCTGTCATCTGAGGAGTGGCCCCATATTACAAGAAGGTCAAGCACCAAGCAGACCTAATTAAAAGCTCATTACAAGAGACAATCTCCATTAGCATGCCAAGTTTCATGCAAATCCATTAGCACCAGGGCTCTCTTCGGAAGCTTTAAATTCCAGTCCTGTGCCCCAGGGACTGGAAACTGTGGCCGGTTAATTTGCCATTCTCAGTCTGTGAACATTAGGCACAGTCCTCTTACTTTCTGGATTATTTCACATTCCAGCAAATTAGTTTTATCCGTTCTGAGAACATTTTAACAAAGAAAGTTCTTTTGGCATCACATGGATAAAATAACAAGGGATAAAAGAATGAGCAGTTCCCCCAATCAGGAACAAATAACTTTAAATCTCTCCTGAAAATGCAGCCTTTCCTGTTATTCCCACCCCCCCCCCCCCCTTTCCTTTCATTTATCTTTCGGCAGTCGGATTTTTTAATTACGTCTCTGCAGCCGGATTCCCCTCCCTCTCTCTTTATGATGGTGTTCTCAAGAGCCGTGGTTTTTTTTTTCTTTATGCCATTGTAGCAGAACTTGACTAAAGATCTTCAAACTTGTTAAGTATAAAAGTTGGTAAATGATACTATTGTTTGAGTTAAGGTGGGGGGAGAAGGGGGAAGGCAGTTTATCTGTGGTGGCTGTGGGGAGGCGGAAGGTTTAAAAAAAAAAAAAAAAAAAGGGAAAGAAAAAAGGCTCAAATGAACTGAAATGGATCAAAGTAAACAGAGACATCTAAAAGCTTTTGTAAGTTAAAAGTGGCTATCTGTTGCAAGTCCTGCCTCATTAACTACTGATAGAAGCACTGTCTTGGCCTTCCCAGATATCTAAGGCCGACCGCCTCTAACGAGATGAACTGCGGGTTATTCCCTCTCGCCGTTCCCTGCACCACTGCTTAACCTCAGCCTCTCCACAAATGTTTATCCTCTCCCTAGGATGGCAGATCCTGTCCCTCAACCTCAGTCCCCTCTCTAAGGAAGAAAGAAGTTCAGAGAGGAGGAAGGAAGCGGGAGAAAGACAGAAGCATCCCCAAAGTCAGTGCCATGCCTGGGTTTCGACGCACCTTTTTGGGAGGGTGAATAGTGAGAGGCAGGGATCAGCCGCCGGGTTCTGGGTTCCAGTGTCCCCCACGCCGTGCCCATTGCAGGGGGGAGGCAAGCTGAAGCGCAGGGGTTTGCCTAGGGAAGCAGGGAGAGCGAGGAGGGCTGGGAGGGGGGAACGCCATGGCTCTTTGACTGGGACCAGATAGGTCTCTGTGTAGAGTAATATTACAGCTCGCTCTCTCATAAACAAGCTGCATGCCGGCTTCTAAAGAGCCCATCTGGCACAGCTTTGAGAATGGCAATAATTACAAGCTGATGATGGACATGGAAGAAAAGCCCTGCTGAGCTAACTCATAAGGAAGTACAGGCCAGGACTATAGGGAAATTACAGGCTAAAACCCTTTCTAGTTTAGGCCTTTTGGTGTTCTTAATCACAGACTTTAAATGTTGTAATAAACACTGTTGCATTTTATTGACCAACTCCCATGACAGGCAAATCTTTTTTATTTTATTTTATTTTTACTATTTGTTAGTTCAGAAAGCAGTTCGAAAACAATCGTTTCTTAAAGGCTGGGTCTGTAGATTTACTTCATGAAAAGTGATCCAAACAGCAAGAGTCCCTTTTGTTACTTTGCAATTAAAAAAGAGCGAGGGGAAAAAAAGGAAAAAAAAAAAAATTTAGAGGTCCACTTATCCCTGTGCAGGACTAGGTCACAGATAATGCCCGCTTTGTTTTGAGATTATCATTGGGGAATAAAAGCTCTAGAATGAATTATTAAGTTTTTAGGTGAAACTCCTGCTGATTTCACCGGCGGTAGGATTTCCCAGGAAATAAAGCAGTTTTAGGTATGAGAGGTATGGCCTGATCTTGTGCCCAGTGAAGCTCATGACATCCTCGCTGACTCCAGCAGTCTAAACCGCTGTTGGTGGAAGCTCAGAGGCCTCATCTGTGTCTGGGTTTAAGTTCATTCTTACTCTTGTGACCCAGAACCTGCTTCTCAATATAAGGGGAAATTCCAGGTTACTGGGGCTCTGTTCCAGAGTTCCCTTACAGCTACCACACACCATTTACACAGCGAATAACATGAAACACATTTTCACAGTGGAACATGGGAAACGTGAAACACAGCAATGTTGATGCCCAGTTTAGGGCACCTGCCAGGGCTGTGATTGCCAGAGGAAGGTCTCTGGCATCAGGCATCCAGAGCCTGGAGTGAAAAACCATTAAATTTTGAGAACATTGCCGCCTCTGTATCTGTAAATGTCTGTGTTTTGCGTGTATGAATTTATTCATCACGTGGTTTTATGGGCATGTGCATGCCGCAGCGCCATCTCTATGGACTAGGGATGGATATGGACTCTCTCTGCGGATTTAGGAGTGGAGTGCAAGGGAGCTGTGTCACTTAACACCACCTGAAGTTCTGCTTCAGAGAGCCTACCTGTTTTCCCAGACTAATTTCACTCTCCTTTTCCTCCTGTGGAGTCTAGAAGATCAAGAGTTAAACAGCTCTGTGAGTTTTATTTGACTCAAGTGCAATAAATCTCCCAGGGTGACCGATAGACTGATAACTCTCAAAATCCATTCAGTACTTTGTGTGTCGAGGCAGCAGTGAATATGGAGTGCTGTCAGTTGTTTTAAATAACACTGTTTTGACAGTATGTTGTTTATTACAATTCAACACGTGCGATTCGTTATCTTGGAGGAAATCTGCCTTTATTTTACGCTGGGTTTTATTTTACTTTAGGAACATCAGCCACATATTAGAAATGCTGCATAATGTGGTGGGCTGGGTTTACTGATCCAGTTAAACCTTGGAAATGTATCTGTGTTTTTACAGGACGCATTCTCCTATGAGATTCTAAATAGCAGAACATTCTGTTCCTTTAGATAAATGTTTGCCTGCAGGTATAGCTTTGTGTTTGTAAATTGTTTCACGTTGCTCCTATTTCTGCTGTGGTTCTTTCACAGACTTTTCAAAGTTTTTGGTTTACTTGTGGCTGTTTGTATCCCAGCGTTTCATAACACAGATGCTTATTTAGTTTTCCTGATTACCATTTGACTATTTGTTCAGGCATCAGATTTTTTTTCCCCCCCTTTTTGTTGCAAAGTTGAAGGAATGTGAGGTCAGGGAATGGAAATTTACCTATCCGAATGCAGCTCGCTTTTCTTTCATAAACTTCCTCTGGCTTCTTGATCTGAAACTCGCTTGTCAATGTGAAATGATTTCTTTATATTTAACTGTCTCTTTCCAATACAGACCGGAATTGTTCCTAACAAAAGAAGCATGAATCGGTGGAAACTATATATTAAATGCAGGACTATTTGTCTAGTTTTCATTAGGTTGCTGAGTGAGAAGCCCAAACTCCTCTCTTTTCCCAAGGTACTCGGATATCCACCAAGTGCCTTCATCCCATAGCCTTGTTTCCTCTCCCAGTAAACCAGCTTTCCAAAAGAATGCTACACTCTCTGCTCTTTATACTGTCAGCAGTGACAGCAACCAGCCACGCTGACATTTCTTATTGTTTACAAAGGATGAGCGCCAACAAGGCATCTCTGATCATTTGATAAACTCTCCTAACCCTCTCCCCCCGCCCGGCCCTCTGCTCCACTGACCAAACTAACCTTTTCACGGTACACTGCCTGTAATTACCAGTGAAAGATGCTAACCAGAAAGGATCAGAACTCCAGCTAAACACAAACAAACCAGCAAAACAGCTCTGAAGATAAACTGCTCACAACTTACGCGGCTCGGCAAACAGGGCAAGCCAGGAGAAACGGAGCGGCTGCAGGCAGGGGGTGGGGAAGGAAGAAATCTAACCTTAAATTCCTTATGTGCATGTATTCTTCATATGAATTTTAAAATTGCTTGAAAAAACATGCTAGAATAGCATTAAAATAACCTTATTGTTTATTATCATAATCCTGTGTATTTAATATCCTTTTCCCCCTTCCATTTCCCCCCCACTCCTGCAGAAACTCCCGCCAACACAGTGGTCAAACTGAGTTCATAGTTCCTCATAATGAGCCCAGGAGTAATGCCTATACCAAAAAGAGTTTCTTTTCAGTAATGACATGAATTTGGCTCTTACCCACCCCCTCCTCAACTCCTAGTGTGACACGCAGATTCTTTCCATGCTGTTTTCCTGGAGGTGAGAAGCACCAGCACATGAAGTCTCTCTTTGCTCATCCTTCTCCAAGAGCGGGTTGGTGAGGAGCGTAGTATTGATGGCCTTTGTTTGGCAGGAATGCTGAGGTGGTGTGTGATTACTTAAAATAGTTTAAATTCCATTTTTAAAAAAATTGCATCTGCTGTTACAGATTCTACCTGAATTAGCTGATGATGGGCTTGCTCTGTAAGCAGAACTTTTCCACTGAGTTTTTCGGTGTGAAAGACTCAGACCCAGCTTTCAGGAGGGTGCGATTTTCTTCCCATAGGCTAAGCTGCATTGGTTCACTCTTTTCTTTTCCAGTGTAGAAGGATTGTTGCATGAGAAACAACAAGAACAAGTTTAGATCTCCGTCAGAAATCCAGATCTTTAAACTGAAGTTTTATTTTAGGCAAAGTGGCAGCAGAAGATCTTCTGGCTCTGTAAAATTCCTTCCTATTCTTGTAGAAGCCTTGACTGCTGGGAGCCTAGTTGTGCCATGTTATCCCAGCATGGAATTAGTCTTTTCAGCAATAAAATAATTTTCACTTACATGCGTTACTTCTGCAGATGCCATTGATTAAAACCTCCTGAGGAACAACCACGAGAGTGGCACAGCCACTCCGATGGCCTTTGGATGGGCTTTGTCATCAGCTCCATACCGAACACCTAAGGGACCTCTCTTCACCTTTCTTTCTTTCAGAGAATTGCTGTTGTGTTGTGATGGATAAAATGGTTTTCACCTTAGCCCTAAACCCCTAATCCTCGGCTGGAAGCTTTAGCTGCAAGTTCAGCACAATCAAAAACCTGTTGCTAAATTGAAAGTGGCTGAGATCTGTCCTTGTCTGACTTTGCAGGATCTCCTGCATGCTGGTCATATCAACACAATTGGTCCAGGTTGTACGTGGTGGATTTCCTTTCATTTCTTTTAGTGCCAATTTTTATGGTTCTCTCTTGAGTTTTTATCTGCTCCAAGGAGATTTTACAGCATTGTCAAACTAGTAAGGTATGAAAAGCTGAGCCTGTGGAAGCAGATTTGAAAGCCTTGATTTAAGGAGCATGAAAACCTCCTTTAGAAGTATGTTTCATTTATTCTTATTGGCTTTCCTGCCTTCTCCATCACTCTGACCTTTTTTTAAATCTGCACAAAAGTGGTGATTTATGCACTTATGACACAAAAAATGAAAAATATCCACAGGTCTGAGATGTCATTATTTCTCTCAGAAGAACTGGGCATATCCCCGTGCATGTGATGTGCAGGAATTTCTTTTGTTTCCTCCCAGCTCTTCTTGTCACGGTGGGTATATTCCAGGGAATCAGTTTGCTCCTGTTATCTGGCAAGAACAAAGCCAAGTGTTGCATAGCAAATGCACTTTAATATATTAACAAATAGGAACAGAATTTAAGATTAGCTTAAATATACTGGAAAAAACCAACCCCACAAATATAAGGAATATTTGAAATTTTAAGGCCAAACCATTTATGAGAGAGAAAATACAAATGCTGTTCAAAATGGCACCACTATTTACCTTTTTAAATATGCATAGATAGAAAATACCTTGTGCCAATATTTATTTTGCACAAATTTCTCCTGGCCAGCGAATGTGGATGTTAAATTTTTAAGGAATTTTTTTAAAAAAAACAATTTAATGTGTTTGGTGAAGGGAGTAAGTCTTATCAGAAAAAAGACTGAAGTGCTGAAAACCTGCTTCATCCCCATAAATGTAGAGAGAATTCATAGATCATAGGGTTAGAAGGAACAATCAGGGGCTGTGCTGTTTCTGAGATGTTGGCCAATATTGGGTATTTCTGAAATTAGAGACAGGAAAACCTATAGTTTGAGCCAGGGTAGGCAGTCCAGGACTCTAATCCACTGTTGGCATGGGACCGAGATGGAACACGGAACGCGTGCTCATCTGTGAGTTACACAGTCACTGCAAACCACTTGGGTTTCTTTTTCCTGCTGCTGCTGTAATTAGAGTTCCTGTATTTCCCACTACTGTCCTTTTATCTTGCCTCTCTTTCATGTTCCCAAGGCTCACTATCACCTTCATGCTAATGAGACACTCCTTGGCCAGTTAAATGCTTGTTGTTACCTTGCTACAGGTAAGTGAGCACTTTGGGTTTGAAAGTCTTGCCTGTTCTGGATCAACGGGATGTTTAATTTCTGTGCTTTGTGTTTGTGGCTTGCTGTGAGTGTTCCCAAAGCTCAGGGTTGCAGCTGAAGGGGATAGAGAAAGGCACTAAAATAAAAACATTTTAAAAACCCCACTTCCCTCTACTCTCATGTATCGATCCCAAGAAGTCCCATGAATTAAGATGAGGATTTTCACCTCATCCAGCAATCCCTTGCCCTTTTATGTCCATTCCAATGAAGTCATGTCTCGCTGTTTAACTTTCGTGTTACAATTAAGATTTTTACTTCCTCGTGTGATTCACTGCAGGGGAAGTGGATTCAGAAAAATTTCAAGGGCCAAAAGACACAAGTCAGAGGAGAAAATAGGTGGAAAAGGAGGTCTCTTTTTCCAAGTTACTTATTTCCAAGTCAGATTAAAAAGAGCTGTAATAGCAAGTCTTGCTTCCATCAGCATTCAGTGGTTGGGAATAAGAAGGTATTTGAACCAAAAACTCCCTAAGTCAGGAGAAGATGCCGGTTAGTCAGCTTGAGGAGGAGGAGTGTGAGACAAATAAAGGTCAAGCACTTAAAAGCCAATGGGCTAATTGTTGTTGGAGCCCAGAGATTTCTGTCTGGATTTTGGATCCGATGTTCAAAAATGTGATCTCTAAATTCACGTAATTAATGCACGGAACTATTTTACAGTGAGAACTAAGAATGCAGCGATCATATTTAGGGTCATTTGTCAGGGAACTGCACACAGATTCTCTATCTGAAATGAAATGTCTCTGCTAGGCAGAGCCAGTCGTCCCCAGACTCTGGATGAAGCAGCTTTTCTGCTTTGTAGATTTTTGCTCTATTGCATTTGCAGGTGCCTCGTCTTTAGTCACAGACAGCAAATAATCAGAACTTATCTGAATAAATTTTCCTGAGTCTTCTGCCCGAGTGTTCTCACTGTCAGTTCCCAGCCAAACTGCCTTTCCAGTTCTTTTCCCTGCATTTCTGCATAGTTCATTGCCCTCATTCCACCACTGGAGCCCGGCAGTTTTGTTTGATGTCTCTCTCTTGTCTCTACACATCTGTTTGGGCCAGTGGCTTTCTCTGTGGTGCAGAGAGTGTCAGGATGCAGGAAAAGGAGGTTGCCACAGTTTGCCTCTATAGAATTCCATGGGATGTCACCGGGAAAAGCGCAGTTATTGTCATTAAGTTCAGATTTGTGAGTACAAGGCCTGCACTTCCATGTGAAAACTTCAATGGACTGGAAATCCAAAAAGCATTGCTGCAAGTTGTGTTGTGGAGCAGGAGGAACATGTCCACGCTGCATGGCTCCTGCCTCGTGGACATGTCCTAGAAGATCTCCTCTGGGACACACACACACACACTCTTCCTACATAATACTCTCTCCTGAACTGGCTGATCTGCATTTTTTCATTAAGAAATCATCAAGATGGGAGGTTTGCTGCTGTACTAATGGAGTATCCCAGTGGATGTTGTGGGGCACTAGATTTTGGCTATTATAGCCTTGGTGGGCCAGGTGAAACAGAAACACGCAGCTAAGCATTTCCATCAGGGAATATCAGCATTAAAACCATGAAAACCAAAATTCCTTTTCAAGCAACCAGCATTTCTTTCTGAGGAAACACTCCAGGAAAGCATAGCAAGAAATGGAGGAAAAAAGAGTGAAACAGTGCTCTGGGGAATTTTGCTCCCAACTTGCTGATCTTGTTGGTATAGATAAGTGAGAAATGAGGTTAACTGTATTTATATGTATCTATTGTGGAAGAGGATTTTCTTCAGTTCAGAGCTACATTTTAGGAATGACAATAAGTTCTTCCGTGGAACGTGGTGGAAATGGTCCATCCAGTGGTGGCCTGATGTTATCTATACACCACTGAGGTGACAGAGTGCTGGAACGGGCCCAGAGATGTTGTGAAGTCTTCTCCACGGGAGACACTCCAAACCCACCTGGGCACAATCCTGAGTGCCGCGCACGAGGGGACGCTCCTTGAGCAGAGAGGCTGGATTCAGTGACCTCCAGAGGTCCCTTCCAACCTTGTCAATTCTGGATTCTGTGATTTCATCCTTCTAGGCCCAGTTCTCTCCCACAGTGCCCTCAGGCCTGTGAATACTCCATTTCCCCGGCTCTGTCCTTAGGAAACAGCAGGGGTAGCTCCTTCTCTAAGGCATCAAAATGAGCCAGTTTCGCCTGTACTTGTGATGTTTGGAACTGCTGTGATTTTAAAGGCTGCTTAATGCTGAGTTTACTGGAGTTGTATAAATCTTTGCTTTAAATCCACTGTAAATATGTTACAGAATCTGCCAAACATGCATTAAAATATTTTGCTCCAGATATGCCTATGTCTAACCTTTTGGTTCCTAAGAGCTTTAATCAGTAATCTTCAAGTAGGAAGTTATTCATCTTTATTGCCAGGCACTTCTCAGTGGCGGTTGTGGCAACAATCATTTCATTGCTCCTGTGTTTAGTTGTTCCTTGACATGATAGAAGTCAGCTGCAGTTCAATGAGCTCACTATTTGTGCAACTTAATTGCTTGCTTCCTTTAATATGCACTCAGTTTTTCCTTTTATGAGCAGGGTTGTTGGAAAAATTAAGCTTAAGGATATGGCTATCCACTGTTAATTAACCTCCTTCCCAAACACATTAGTAAAATAGGTCAGATGGCTGTTGAGTGTTAAGTGTACCATTACTAAGGTATTTCTCAGCTGGAAAATGAACCCTGTATTGGATAAGATGAGTTTCCAAAGGAGCTTCAAGGACTTAGGTGTCCATATCACACCAAAATTCAATTAGAGCCGAGTGCCTAATTCCCTTAAGCTGGATTTTACAAAAGCTCTCAGGAGCGTGCGTTTAGGAGTTTGGATTTGGTGCATGTTGTGCGTGTTTAAAAATAGCCTCAAACTTCTTCCTTTTGCTCTTCAGCTGGGTTTAGTGGAATCTTTGGATGCGAGATCCATGCAGGCGTGCGGGAATGTGCACGAGAGCGGTCAGAAAAAGGGAATTGGGTTCTTCCTTGGGATCTGGACGTTGCATTATTGAGGATACTGCATGTGTTTGTTCTTTGAAGAATGGCTAATATTATTATTCAGATTTGAAATTCCTAGAATAGCTCTGTTATGTGAGGATGTGTAAATAGTTTTGATGAGTATAAAATATGCTCAGTGAGGGAACTGATCTATCAAAAGAGCTTTATGCAGTGATAGTGTAATTTCTTTCCATGTCAAAGATATATCCAGATGGAAAAATCACTTTAATTGTAGTACTGATAGCTTGATTGGAATTCTGCCCATTTGTCACCAAAATTGTACATGAATTTTAAAATCACATTTAAAAATGTGAGTTCAGTTGGGAAGTTCTTGATTTTTTTAATATACAAATACCCTTACAAAAGGGTAGATAAGGTTTAAGAAAAAATTGAATTTGGAAGGTTTCCAATGAGAGATAAAGGCTGTGTTTTGTTATGATAACATCTCTCAATCGCAGTTCCCAGGCTAAGTCGGAAGACTTCTAGAAGGGACTTCCCACATGTGTAAACTCTCCGCATCCCAATATTATCATGCGCTACAGCAGTAGCCAGCCAAGATATTGGAAATATTAGATATTAAGAAAGGTTCTTCCTCCAGAGGGTGCTGGGCACTGCCCAGGCTCCCCAGGGAATGGTGACATTCCCGAGGCTGCCAGAGCTCCAGGAATGTTTGGACAGCGCTGCCAGGGGTGCCCAGGGTGGGATTGTTGGGGTGACTGTGCAGAGCCAGGAGTTGGACGCAGTGGGCTCTTTCCAGCTCAGGGAATTCTGTGATTCCGTGAAGATCAGAGTCCACCGTGCCAGGCGTGGTCCATGTCTGTAGGAGGCAGCCCTTGCCTTGGAGAACTTCTAGGCTGAAGAAGCAAATGGAAAGGAAGGAAGGATTCCTGTCCGGTTTAGAGGGCAGGGATAAAATTCCTTAGGTCACATGGTGGATCTGTGGTCTCCTTGCAACATCACCAGAAAGAATGTTATTCCTTTGGGGATACCCTTGGGGTTTGAGTCGCAAACAGGAGTTTTGCAGACTCCAGAACACAGAGAAGTGCATCATCCTTGAACAGGCCTTTTCCTGGCAGGAATTCCCAGCACCGCATCCCAGTGGGCTGCAATCCCCCAGGCATCTTCCAGGTGCTGTAGCTACATGTCCCCCATACAGGGTGAATTCCGTCCTTTCCAGCACGAGTCCTGCTTTTGCTCTGTTGTTTTCCCCTCTTTTTCTAATGTAGCTTTATAAAGGGCTTGCTAGATGCAAGAAGAGGAAAAATAAGTATTTGAGGAGACTCAGCTCTTCTTTGGAATTGTCTTCCCATCTCACCAAAGCCAGGGGGAGTGGAAAACTTCTGGCTTCCAGGATGCAAGCTGGAGCTGTGCAATACACTGTCCCTCTTTTATACCAGAGCAGCATGCTGTAAAAAGGACATAAGGTGGGCATAAATGACATTTCTGCCAAAATCAAGGCCCCTTTAGCCACTGCCAGCAGCGTAATGGGGCCTGTAATAAATGAGCATTAAGTGCTGCTTTAGAGAGGTGCACTGGAATTGCTGAAATGCTGCCAGTGTGATACAAGCCTCAGGAAATCCCATTTGTTCCATGTGGCCAAAACCCACAGAGAAGCTCCGTGAAGCACTTCATTTTTTACTATGGCTGTAAATAATGTGGAGAATAAATACTGAAGTCCAGAGAACAACTTCACAGACACGCTCCTGAAAATAGGTTCTCATCCTCCTGTGGCTGATGGTGCTGCGCTTCAGGGTATGGATCTGAGGTTCTCCTGGGTAGAAATGCACCTGTCAGTGGGCAGAAGGTTCAAAGTAGCTGTGGAGCCTCTGCCAGGCAGGTGAGAGCCCTAAGCATTGAAAATAAACGTAGAGTTGCTGCTGTTAGCAGAGTGGCTGCTCCTTTCAGGATGCAGGGAACTGATTCTGGAGCATCGCTTGCACACAGATACTTGTGTAAGAGTAAGAGAAGCACCTGATTTCTAGACCCTGAGGCCACAAAAATACAAAGAAGATAGAGAGCGATTTTAACATGAACATATAGTGATAGAACAAGAGGGAATGGCTTTAAACTAAAGGAGGGGAGATTTAGATGAGGTATCAGGAAAGAATTCTTCCCTGTGAGGGTGGTGAGCCCCTAGCACAGATTACCCGGAGACGCTGTGGCCACCCCATCCCTGGAAGCGTCCAAGACCAGGCTGAACGGGGCTTGGAGCAACCTGAGATAGTGGAAAGTGTCCCTGCCCATGGAGATGCTGAAACTGCATGAGCTTTAAGATCCCTTCCAACCTGAACCACCCTGGAATTCTATGAAAATAATGCAGGGAATCAGCAGTTGCCCCTTTACTTACACACCCTCCTGCGGGGCACAACGGCGTGAGGATTCCCAAGCCGGTCCACGAGGAGCTGGAGGGAAGAGCGGCACTTGGTGATGGCGCAGGGAGGAGTCACTGATGTCACTCTGCTTTTGCTGAGCGCGTTGTAAGGACCCGAGTGCTCCCAGCTCTTCCATCTGGCGAGCTGGAACACAGCAGCCGGCGTTCCTTGGGGATCACCTTCCAGCGGGGTTTGGCGCACGGCCCCGGAGGGTGCTCGTCCGGCCCGACGGCAGCAGGACCTGGCTGCTGGCTGGGATTCGTGTCGCAGGCCAGAAGGTGGCACTGCCGATACTGCCTTGGAGAGGTCCCATCGGCTCTCTCCGGAGCGGGGAATTTGGGGGAAATGCTGCGGAAGCGAGGCACCGTCCAGCGGGATACGCGGAGGGGTATAGCAAGGTCTGGGAGATCCCGAAGCCATCAGCGTGAATCGACAAGGCAGTTTGGAGTGGTGCGAGGCTACGGGAACATCCTGGTGCTTCGCCTTCCACTGGCAAGGTTTTAATCTTGTTAATCACACAATCAGACTGTGCAAAATTGTGGAAACTCGCGGATTATTGCAAACCCCCAAAGCGAATGAGCCCGGCAGGAGGCTTAAAAGTGAGCATTGCAGAGGAGTGCTTGGCTTTGGCTGGACGGTGTGGAAAGCTGGGTTGTTTTCCGGTGAAAATGGGCAAAACTTTGCCTTCCCAGCCCTTCTCTGTCAGCCTTGGCAATGCAAGCTGGAGAGAGCTGCTCTTATCTCTTGCATTTCTCTCTGAGGGTGAGTAAACACCCTTTTGTCGGTGAATGCTCAGTAATGAGGGAGAAACCGATCGACTTTGGTCTGGCCAGAAACAAGAGACTGACATTGGAAGGAAGGAGCAGGTGAACAGCTGGCTGTGAGCTCTTTGTTAACATAGCTATAACATATAACATGTTAACATATAACATGTGTATATATATATATACACACACACATGCACATTCTCTGAGGTTATACACCCGGCTTCTTCTCCCTGAGACCGTGTGTATTTAGAAGAGGATTTTGTGCCCTGCTCTGAGGGAAGCCTCCTAAAGACAATTTGATTGGAAATTACTGTGGAAGGCCAGTGGGCGATTCATCATCCAAATGACTTATCCCTCCCCCAAAGTTTCTCTAAAGTTTCCTGTCAGAGCTCATGTGCCCTGAGGAAAAGCGCTTTTTCTTTCTTCATTCCTTCACTCCTCGCGAGCTACTTGTGTGGGTGTCCTGGGGTCTCAGAGAAAGTGGTGCTGTGCCTGGATTTGTCTCAGCTTAACTCCGCTCTGACTCCATCCAGACCAGTGCGAACCGGCAGTCACTCATTAAAGTCAGAGGTGGAAAGGCTTACTGGGCACAGCAGGTGGGAGCTTTACCTCCTCCAGAGCATCTCCCAGCTGCTCCCCCTGCTCATGTGGAGATGCTTAAACAGGTGACAGGAGAATGAAGATCTCCAGGTCCTACAGCTGTTAGTCCTTGTGAGCAGTCACCCTGGCCAGGATTTGTTCCTGGGTACTGCGCCCGGTGCAGGAGAAGAGCAGAGCCTACGGAGCTTGCAGCCCTGTGGGGGCCAGCTGGATTAAATCACCAAGGGTGACAGATTTTCCTTCTGCTGTCCTGCTGTGGGTAGGAGCTGCCAGCAAAGGGACAGTAACGAGCAGTGGGACAGAAGAGACTTGTGAGCTGGGAAGATGCACAAGAGCTGAGAAAAGACATCAAGATCAGTGTTTTGTCCCAGGAGCACCAGCCCTTCACCTGGAAGTGAGTGTAAGGGGGCAATAACTCAGTCTCTGTGCTCTGCTCTTCATTTGAACATGTCAGAAATTGCTTCACTGCAGAGGGCCAAGCTCCCAGACAGATGCAAGAGGCTTGTGCAGGGGAGGTAAGTCCTGCTGCATCCTACCCTACTCCCTCTTCCCCTCTGTGGGCAGACAGGGTGGCTCGCAGTGTGACCAAGCGTAAATGATGCGGCTCTTGGAACTGGCAGGGAGGGAATTTGAATTTTTTTTTTTTTTTTTTTTTTGGTCAGGATTGCACTTGCAGTTTACAGCAGACTGGTTTCTGCTGAGAGGCAGATGTGACTTTGCTGTGCAGCAGAGCCAGCCCCCATCCCTCCTCTGTGAGCCCTGGTGGAGTCCTGAGGCGGAAAAGCCGAGTGCAGCTCCGAAGGGCACACGTTTCCTGTCTCTTCCTCCTGGCAGGTTTTGTCTGCAGACACTGGCTTGAGTACCCCGTAATTACATTTTCGCATTTTTTAATATAGTAACACATGGCTGGGCTTGTGGTAGGGAGCCAAGTGATGTCTTTGGGCTGTGAGGACTATAAATAACCAAAGGGATCATTTTATTTGGTTATGGAAGGAAGAAGGTCTTTCTTCAGCAGTTGCTGTACAAACACAGCTTTGGAGCAAATAAAGAAGGGTTCTTCTTTTTTTTTTTTTTTCCTATATGTTAGGGAGATACCCATGGATTCAACAGAATGCCTCAAAACTGACAAATCTTTTGAGTTACATTTCTTTACGTGAGGCCTTCACACACTGTCAAGCTGCCCAAATTATAGCTTTGTTTTCATTTTAGTTGTGGCAATTGTTGTGCTTTTGTTAAAAATACCATTCTGTGTCTATTCTAAGCTCTCAGTAGCAAGGACTGTCTTAAAATAAATGTATGTGCCGTGCCAGGCACAATAGATCTCATCTGTGCCCAAGACCTTGGGGCACAACTGCCATATATACAGCAAACAGCTGGTTTGTGTGACAAGATGCAACTTCTCAGGTTTAGATCTTGGCACCATGAATCTTGAAATCCATGATTCCTCCTTTTTTCTCCGCACTGTGCTGCTTGGCACTCCTGTGCAGGCCGTATCTGATTGCACTCTGCTGTCAAACAACCTCTTCATTTCATCCCCAGCACATCTTTCCCTCACTGTGGTGATGCCCCCTGGATCTGTACCCTGCTTTCCACACCCGGCAGCCCCTGGATCTGTGCGCGCTGCCCTGAGCAGAAGAGCTGAGCAGCAGACAGGAACAAGGCTGTGGTGCTGCCCTGCCTTCAAGGGAATTCCTGAAGGCAGCAGCCTGAATCTTTGGCATTTCTTCACCGGGTGGGTGGCCTTGTGTCACCCAGCGCTGGGACGCACCCTGCTCTGAGCCTCAGCCCAGGAGCTCCACGTCCTGCCAGGAGCAGCCATCCACCCCCACCACATGGCCTGTGGATAATTTAATGTGGAATCCCAGAATGGTTTGGGTTGGAAAGGACCTTAAAGCTCATCTCATTCCAATCCCCGCTGCCATGGGCAGGGACACTTTCCACTACCCCAGGTTGCTCCAAGCCTCATCCAACATGGTGTTGAACACTGCCAGGGATGGGGCAGCCACAGCTTCTCTGGACAACCTATGCCAGGGCCTCTCCACCCTCATGGGGAAGAATCTTTTCCCCAAATCCCATCTAACCGTACCCTCTGGCAGTGTGAAACTCTTCCCTCTTTTCCTGTCATTGCAGGCTGTTGTCCAAAGTCTCTCTCCAGCTCTCTTGGAGCCCCTTGGGTACTGGACACAACTGGTACTCAACAGATGTTGAGATTCCTCTAACTTGTGGAATTTGCTTCTAGTGTGAACGATTACACATGAGGCTTGGAGCAGGAATATTTCAGCCTGTTGTGTATAGCTTTGGTTCTGCACTGGAAGAAGGCTCCCATGTCCCAGTGTCTGGATCTGCCATAAACAGTTTGCAGAACTTGAACACAAGCAAATCCTAACGGAAGAGAGATGCCTGAGGGGGTTACAAACACCTCTTGTGCATCTGCAGAGGTCACACACCAGAGAGAACGTGGAGCAGGATGCCTGGTGCATCGACATATTTGTCAATATGTGTGACAAAAACACAGCCAGACAAAATGGGAACATTTCTATCCCCTTTTGTAGACACAAAATGTGATCAAAACACACTCCAGCACCCCAAAGGGGTAAAGAGTATTGACCACACCCTTTCTCATCTCCTTTTGGGGAAACACACACAGTCCTGCACACGACCCAGCTGTGAGCACTGCGAAGGGCCGGGCCAGGAGTTCCCATTCCTGGTTGTGTGTGAGCTGCTACATCTCCGTAGGGAAGGCGCTGCTCCTACAATTGCGTCGGGACAAAGAGGCCACAGTTCCATGATTGCCCTCAATTACTGGTGCTGCCAGATCATTCCTAATATGTTTTTTTTTTTTTTTCGATGGGCACAGCAATGCAATGGATCTTACAGTGTGAATGTTTGGATGGGGTGCATTGACAGCGGTGGTGTCTATTAAAGGGAACAACAACTCCAGATTAAATAGCAGGGCGCTCTCTCTGTCACGATGGGGCAGTTCCAGGGAAAAAGCTCCCATTGTTTCCTCGGCCATATCGACGGGGCTGACACAAGGCCCTCTTGATTAAACGAACTGGCAGCAGAACAGCAAGTTCTTGTTAACCATACATGCCAAAAGGCCCTAATACAAACAATCCCCATTATAAATTAGGCCTTTTACAAACAATATTTCAAGAAACTACTTGTCCGTTTTCCATGCCATTATGCATTTTTAGGATGATTACATGTTTCTGCTGGATAATGGCCTTTTGCCAAGGGCAAAATGGAGTTTCAATAGGATTCATTATGAAGTGAAAAGCTTTTCTGTTCCCTACCTCCTGGAAGGAAAAAGCCACTCACAGATAAAGCTCGCGATATAATTACGTTGCTTTAGATAACCAGCGACGTTGCTTCCCAAATGATAAGTACTTGTTTTTATCCTTCCTTAATCTCACAGGCCCCTTGTAGTCTTTTAATAGGAAGTGGTGGCAGCTGTGAAGGCCACTTGATCATTTGGGCCTGAGCAGAGTGCGAGGCTGCCCGGCTGATAAAAGCCAAGACAGCTCCAGCTATCAGGACAGCTATTAGAGGAGGAAGTGCTGTCTGCGAGGACAGGCCATGCCAGGCAGCTCTTCAGTGCACTGCTAAATAATTATGTTCCATTAAAAACCTTTCCCTTCCCCTGTTCGCTTTACAGAGCCTGATCTCTCCTGGAGTTAAGACATGTTGTTCATATCTGCAAGGGAAGGTGAAGCGCTGAGCTGTGGGGATGGGGATGTCAGGGTTTGATCCTGCAAAGGGCTGAGTGACCACAGTAGGAGCCAAAGCCTTGGATCCTGGTGCAGTGCACGGTTCAGCAGTGCTCAGCGTAACAGAGGAGTTACACTGCGGCTTTGTGACCGGGATCCTGACAAAGGCAGAGGGTGCCTTGAGGATTGGAAAAAAAATAGTTGTGGGGGGAGGTCTTGTAGTTCAAGCCCTGGTCTGGGTCTTAGGAAACCTGGCTCGGTTTCCAGTCCCCCTTCAGAGTCCTTGGTTTTGATCAGTCTCTCACTGCCCTCATTTCTTACTTGTTACACGTAATGAAAATGATTTCTCCTTTCGGCCAACTCTTAGGATTATAGGATCTGAAGATAAAGACTCTGTCATCTGTACAGAATATCATGATCAACAGGCTTTTGCCTGTCTTAGCTGAGCTTTTGAGATGTTACTGTACCAGATCCCATTTCACTGATTTATGTCTCATGCGACCACTTCTGTTTATAAAGTTGCCCGTCATTCCCCATTACATGCTTCCCTCATCATTACTGCAGGAATTTAACCAGGAGGGCAAACAAATAACTTGGTGACTGTGAGAACAAAAGCCCCAATAAATGGAAATTCATTTTGAGGTGGCAAAAGCTATTTATTATACCCATATAGCAATTATTATCAAGTTAGTGGTTCCAGGATTTCATTACTATTATTAAGAAGACAACCCATTTATGCCATTATAGTCTGAGGTCTTTAGGGTCACTAATTAGGGCTTTTCAGCCCTGGGAGGAAGGAGGATCAGCTCATGTTCACTGGGAAGGGAGTAGGGAGTTGAGTCTCTTGCCTGTGTGACAGTGAGGAGTCTGTGATGACATCTAAGGAGTTAGATGAGGTGAAGGTGAACTGAGGCCACCTCACCCTAATTCTGCTTCCCCAGCTGTGAGGAGCCAGGAGAGCCGAGAGGAGGAGTAACCTGGGGGAAGGAATGTACTATCCAAACTGAGGGAAGGTGTGGGAGTCAGGGTGAGACGTGGAGGAGCAGGGGAAAAAAAAAAAAAGGTAATCCTGGGATTTAGACAGTGAGCTGACCTTTCATGCTACCACAGTGGTCTTGTATAAGGTGAGATTCTTTTATTGTCCTTAAGTTGTTTCTTTGTCTGGGTACTGAGTTTCATCTGATTGCAGGTAAGCTTAATATTCCAACATGTGTACAGGAAAAATTATTTAAAACCAAAAGTACTTGGCAATATCATGCTCTGGACATGCAAAGTTTTTGACTTGTAGTGATGTCCTTTTTCTCTTTTCCCTGCTCAAAGAGGGAAATAATTCCACCTGCTTATACTACAGTGGAGACAGAGACATGAAAAATTAGTATGGAATTAGGGTGATGGGTCAGGGAGAAAGAGATTATGAGAGTTTGACAGATGGTTGTATTATGGGCATATGAGTAAATACACAGCCTAAGCAATTCCCATGCTTTGTGCATTATAAAGTAGAACAGGTGGTTAGGGACCATTCACACAGACAGAGCATTTGAAATATATTGTGAGAAGTTAGTTTCTAGGGGCTTTTTTACAGTACAAGTGTGTTTTATATAATATGTATGTAACATTAAAAAAACCCCAGAACCAAAAAATGAGGGACAGGGACTCTTCATACTGGCAATGTCCAATATATAATAATGACAGGACAAGAGGCGATTATTTTAAACTGAAAGACAGGGGCTTAGATTAGATGTGAGGAGGAAATTCCTCCCTGTGAGGTTGGTGAGGCCCTGGCACAGGGTGCTCAGAGAAGCTGTAGGTGCCCTTAGATCACTGGAATGTCCAAGGCCAGGCTGGATGGGACTTGAGAAACCTGGGATGGTGGAAGGTGCCTCTGCCCACGGCAGAGGGTGGAACTGGATCCTCTTTGAGGTCCTTTCCAACCCAAACCATTCTATGAATCTGTACAAATGTGTGTATATTAACAGCGTATTTTTTTATTGTGGAAAATAAAAGAGCTAAAAGCATACATATGTATAAAGTAATGTATGCCTGGTGAGCTGGGCCTCTTGGACAGTGAAATCTAGTTCTCCCATGCTGCAGGCAGACAGAATGGGTGCAAACAGGCATTGCCAGCTCCTGCTACCTTTTGTAGGCAAGGCTGAAGCACCAGGTGACAGCAGGTCACTGTCAGGGTCCTACAAGCTGCCGAGGAGTACTGGGAGAGCCTCACTCAGTGAGGGTGTCTCCTGTGTGTTACCACAGCCTTGTGCAGCCAAATCACGTAATCCTGATCCTGGATTTATCAAACCCCACCTGAAAATGCCGGAGTGATGGGACAAAGAGTCTGCAGGCCTGACACTGCTGTCCTGACAGGTCACACCCTGATAAAAGCAGCTGTGTACACCCCAAAAGGCTGTTAAATGCATTAGTCATTAGGTATTTAATTACCTCTTTTCACCTGGACTCAGCTGACCTCTGATGACCAATATTTGTCATTAGAAACAACAGGGATGAATTGATACAGGCCCTGAGAAAGTCTAAGAAGGAGTGACTTCTCGCCTAAGGTCATGCAGGAAGGCTGCGGCAGAAACCCCAGCCACAAACCCAACGTCATTCCTGGCTGCTGGAGTCACACTGCAGTGGCTGTGCTCCTCATACCAGGCTGCACTCAGGGGGACAAGTGAAAGGGAGGAAATCCTTTCACGGGCCTGGGAACTGGGAGCTCCATCCCCTGCCCCTGGAGGTGGTGGAAAGGCTCATTGTCTGCCGTGAACTTGGCTGGGAGCCGCCACGAGGCTCTCCCGCGGGGCACGTGGGGAAAGTGCAGGCTGGAAAATATCCTGAGATAATGGGAAGAAGGAGAGGGGAGAAGCGCCGCTGCCTGGGTGGAGAGCAGCCCTTTCTGATCATCCAACAGCTGTCTTTGAGGCACCGCAGCTACACAGTCCTGATACAGAACAAAGCGATCCACATGGAAACCCCAACCCAGAACTGGTGTGTGGAGACCCTTTCAGCCTGGGAAAAATGAAGGATGTCCAAGAGGACACTCCAGAAATTCAAGTACGTAGCTACTACACTGAAAAGACCAGGTTACTCTCTCCCAATTAGTTGCTTGAGCCAGATGGCAGAAAGAAGGATATTATTAAGAAAAATAAGCTTTATTAGGGAAGGGGCAAGAAAACCTGAATAGAAAACAGATTGCTTCAAGGCACTTGAATTCTCTGCCCATTTTTGCTGTCAAAATCACCTCAAGTATATTGACAAACTAAGAAAAGCTTAGGAAACCAAACAAATAATAAACCCTGATAATCAGCAAGCTCCCCAAAGACCCTGTGTGCCTCAGGAAGGGGAATTCCAGTGAAAATCACTGCATTTCCAAACTGTTGGTTTTAGTGTTAATCTTCTGGAGCTCTTTTTTAAACAAGGTCTGCAGCAGCTTATGTAGCCAGCTGAGCAGATGATGTGGATAAAAGAAATGAGCCACAGATCAAAAAAAAAAAAAAAACCCGTCTACAGGGTTTGGTTTTTAATTTTACCTCACCGTCTTTGACCCAGATGTGGTTGTGGGTAGGTATCAGCCAAGAAATCACAGGTGGCATGGTTATCTTGCTATTTACTGAGCGATGATGCTGCTACCAGCTATTCAATAATAGGAAATGACTAATGATGTGGTGGAAATTATGAACCAGGATTAATAAAACTTGAAAAGGAACAGTCTGGTCTGTTTGATCCTCTGAAGAGGAAGTCTGTCTGTGTACAAGACTTTTCCCTGAGGTGGTGTTCTTATTAGTCTGATCTGAGTATGGAGTAAAGGGAACCGAGTTTGGAAGTGGCTTAAAAAGAAGACAGTAAAAGAGGACATGAAGTATTGTTGAAAAACATCCCTGGGTGACAGGCTCCTTTCTAATGCTGCCCTGCAGGAGGGTGGGGGTAAGTCACAGGAGGGCAGCTCCAGTCTGCGCGTTGCTCGCAAGTGAAAAGGAATTTCTTGGAGAGCTGCATTTGACTCAGGTCCGATTTTGCTGTTCTTTTTCCTGCCAAATCCTCCTTGAGTCATTTTGCTCCATGAGGGACTACAGACCTAGGCTAATTCCAGTGCTGTGAGCAGCCTGGTGAACAGGAGCTGCCACATCCTGAGTGCCATGGCAGTGCTGTGAGTCATTTCTTGGTGGAGAGCTGAGGGCCTTTCACAGGGCTGGTGCAGGTGATGTGATTTGAAAGCAAAAAGTGCCCTTAAAAATCAGGCCCAGGAAAGAGAAGTGGAGGGCTTGAATGGAGTAGACTCCTGAATGGACCCTAGTGAAAGATGTTTTGGGATATATATCCTAAAATGAGTGCATAGGTGTTGGAGAACTGGAGTTTCCTGGGTAAAACCACCACCATCTGAGACGGCACCAAGATGAAGATATGTTTGATGTGGCAAGACTGACATCTACGACACGTGGTGGGTTCCAGGCTGTTACCACAGGAGTGTGGACACTGGCGCTCCCCTAAGTTCCTTTCCATTTCTGAGAGAAGAGACTTGGGGTTTCTTCTTTTGAAGGCAGATTATCTATTTCTTAGGTCCCTTGATGTATCAAATTCCCATGACTGCTTTGGTGAGCCACTGATCTCTTTTGCTCTTCTTGAGGCAGGTCAAAGTTGTAGCTACAGTGAAGTTCATTCAGTAGGGAACCAAGTAATGATACTGAGTGGACTGTAAAGTTGGATAATGTGTAAAGGAGATGTCCTGGAATAGAAGATGCTGTGTCACTGACTGAGATTGTAGGGATGTGACTTCAGTGTGGTTCTGTCTGGCCCAAAATTTCTACCAAAAATGCTGCCAGAAATTGAATATTTGTGCCCAGCACTAGTCCCTTGCTTTAGGCCTTCTTGGCTTTGGCACTGTTTGAACCTCTCATGCTCTCAGGCACGTGGTGGGAATCTTTGGCTGTCCTGTGCAGGCCCAGGAGTTGGGCCTCATGATCCTTGCGGATCCCTTCCAGCTCAGCACATTCTGTGATTCTATGATAATCTTCAAGTTCACCAAATTTATTAAGTTCGTGTCAATCTGTTGGATCCACTCTATTTGCAGATAAAGCTTCAGAGTGTCTGGCCCCAGTCTCATCTGGTCCATCAATCCAGATGGAGCTGTCAGCACGTGGTGCTTGCAGCTAGGGCCTTATAGAGGAACAAACATTTGGTTTAATTTCAGTCAGTGAGGAGAAGTCCCCCCTCAGCCTTTGGCGTTCGGAGTTTGCTTCTCAGACCAAGAGACAGTCAGTAACTGGTGCGTGAGGTGGAGCCCCAGAGGTGGTACTGGAGTAGTTTGTGAGAGGCTTTACCCTCCTCATCTCCCATCTCTTTCATTTTCTCCGGTTCTTTCCTCTTTGCCAGCTTTCTTTTTCTCACTCCTCCTCTGGCTTCCTCTTAGTCTTGCAAATAATTTATGTTTTAAAGTGAAACTCAGCTATGCAACTGGTTTTATATTTATAAATTGTATTGGGCTGACCCCTTCCTTACCTCAGAGCTGGTATTTTTAAAAGCCCCGTTATTTCCCACTGTTTCAGAAGGTTAAAAGTCCAATCTCATTACGAGTGCCGTTCATATGTTGTCGTTTAGTGTTATATCAGTGCATTACCTCAAACTGCACAGCCAATCATAACCCTGGTGGACTGTGTCCACGTCATCACATGGGTGGGATGGAGGCACAGATGGTCTTTAAAGACATTAAATCCTGCTCCCTGCTTTGTAATATCTCAGGATCTTCTTTTTGTCTTTTTGGTATCATCAAGTATTTTCCCTCTCTGCTTGGGCAATACAAAGAAACATTCAGGACTTGAAATCCCATAATCAGCTTTGATCATGCTGCTTTTGGGAAAGCAAGGACAGATGACTTTGTCTTGGTGGAATGTTCCTCTCTGTGAATGCTTTTGAAGTTCTTATTATTTCCCTCTTGATTTAAAACCAACCTACTAGATTTTTGTTACTGTTGTCTTACTCTTAAGCTCTTTTTCTTAGTTCTTTTTGCCCAAGGATTTATTCAACACCAAGTTTTTTATCTACTATGGTGAACAAAAACCTGCCTAATACTTGATCAAATTAAATTTGCAGTGTCACCTGTAGCTTTTCTAATTTTAGTGTTCTTAATACTGAACTTCTAGTATCAAAAGTATTGGCTTGCGTTTGGAATGGACATGGTGCAGTCATGGTTAAGTAACAATTGTATTTAGGCCAACATATTCAGAATATCCTGTAACCGACCACCAGAAAGAAAGTGAATGATCATTCTTGGTTGTGGGGAGCATATTCTGACTTTGTTTAAGCCAGGAGGAATTAATGCAATGCCCGGACCCATTGCTGTTGATATTTGGCTACAGGAGATTTAAGCCCAAAATGTCCACATTGGGTAAATATTACTCCAAAATGTAATGACAAAGGTGAGGCTCTCATGTATGCCTTTGGCACCAATTTTTTTTTTTGTGGTAGCACCAGTAATAATAATAATAATAATAATAATAATAATAATAATAATAATAAATCTTGGTGTTACTGCTTCATCCACAAAAGCAGCCTCAGCTCAGCTGTGGTTCCTTCTCTTTGTCCCCTCAGAAAGTGCCCACTCTCTGCTGAAACTGATGCTCGAGCGATTTGTTTTTCTCCTTTTTACTCTTAGCTAGATGAATATAATGTGCTCTGAAGTTGTAAAAGACTGTTTTTGTATCTCACAGTCACATTTCAGTATCAGCAAATATTTTAGATATGAGTTAAGAGAGGTACCCCACTGACAGAAGAAGGCTGGCGGAGCTTGTAGTATCACATCGTAAATTCCCTCTTCTGCTATGAAAATGTAATAAAATATGTGGCATGGCAGATTTACAATGACAGTGCTGCTGCTGTATTAAGGCAACTATTTTATCCCTTTGTTTTAAACCGCAGTTTTTACTGTACTACACACAATGAGCCTTTCCTCTGTGCAACAATGCCTACAAGCCCCGCATTAAGTCAAACATGATCTCATGGCGACTCTTCATCAACTTGTTACACCATTATCTCTCTGCCGCTAATAAATTTTAGGAGGGAAAATTTATATGCAAATGTTTTATTTCAGCTGTGGTTATACTTGGCTTGTTGTGAGCCTGGTAGTCCCCCCACCCACTGACATCATGCTTGGAAAAGTTCTGTTCAATAGGTCTTTTACAGTCTGAGTGCAAAGTTATATTCCCAAGCCTGATTACACACATGTGATGGGCTTCCCGGCTACCTATGACCTGACCCTGCAGGTGAGGCAGGTGGGCAGGGTCCTGTGGTGGTGCAGAACTGTTTGATTAGGTTTTTATAAGAAGTTTATGTTATGGTTCCTTTCACTGTATCCCCAATTCTGTATCCCTTTTGTGTTGTCTGTATAACAAGGTGTTTTGTGTCAGTCCTCCCACCCCCCTTGCTCTGGGGCAGCTTGTCTATCACTTTGAGGAGCCCTCCCAGGTTGCGAAATCTCAGGGAGAGGGCTTCGGGTGATAGGTCCCCTGGGGGGAATTCCTTTGGCTCTGGATTTTAGTGGTCCAAGGCTTGGGGGTGGGCACACCTTGTTACCCCCTGAATCCCCTGATTTGTTGTCTTGTTGTAACCTCCCTTGAACCCCTCCCCCGCTTATAAGGTGGAGGAGGGAGATTCAAATCCTCTCAGCTCGGAGCTCTCAGCCTCTCTGCTCCTCAGCTCTTCAGCTAATAAACATCTTTTGACCTGCTAAGCTGAGAGCCAGCCTTTTCTCTTCTGCTGCTGTCGCTGTCACGACACAATTGGGTCCAGCTGCTAAGCCGAGAAGCCGAAACGAACTGGGACCTTCTGTGGCTGTGTTGACCTGAGCTAGCTGGAGGTCAGCTCCTGCCCGGTGCGGGGACAGAACCAGACACAGGGTCCTGCTGGCCAGAGCAGCTGCAGTAACTCGGGTGGGGTTTTGCTTCTCGCCGCCTTTCCTTGGTTTTGGGTTCTGGCCTCAAAATGGCCAGTTGCGATTGCAACCTTTTATTAATCAAACTTGAGGCTTCTTCCATCCCCCACTGTTAGGTTGTCATTGAGATGAATGAAAGTTAACTTTCTTTTAAAAATTCTGACCCTTGCTAAGATAATAAAATGCGTTTCCTTTTAAGGACCTTGCCTAACTATGAAGGAGATAACCCACAATTGTAATGATTTACTTTTATCTTCTTATATGCAGTTATGTGAATGCCTCAGTACAATGGCAAGGATAAAATTTAGGAGGTTTATGCCTCCCTGTTCCCAAAGACACGGCAGAATAAGCTGATCGTGTGGCTCTTGCTTTTACTGCTGTCTCCAGGTATTTTTGCTTCATTGTTCAAATTGTACTTGAAAAATTGTACAAGTGCTTCCTGTCTGTGTTTGCAGTTCTGTGATACTGTACTGGGAACATCCAGATAAGTCCCAAAGACTAGAAGATTGCTAAAGCCAAGCAAATCTTATCTTCCTGCTTTTCTACTCTGTCACCGGGCAAGCTGATGACTGAAAGAACAGGAAAGAAGTCTGTAGGTGCTAACCCCAGAGGCTGTGATCATTGTAATCCTTAAATAAGGAATATCCTGAATATTCATGGGAAGAGAACAGGGGAGGAAGCAGCAACTGGAAAAGTAAATAAAAATTAGCTACACAGATTGGCATTTTCAAAAATCCTTATCAGTGTAATAAGTGTTTCAGACTTTAGACTGTTCATCACTCATGCCTATTTGTGACCCTCACCACAAAGGCAGAGGGGATCAGCGTGGATAGGTGGAAGAACATAAAACCTGACATTCACGTGCCTGGTAAGGAGAGCTTTCCACCCAGGAACACAGACTCCTCTCAGTGGTCTCAGCATTTGCTATGTCACTGAACCCATCTGCTGCACAACTGTCAGGATCGTGGCACTTCAAACACACAGGGGCAGAAATACCATTCCTTCGACAAGTACTGACTCAGCAGATTAAAAGTCACAAAACCAAAAGGCATCAAGGACCAGGAGCCCTGGGTCGGGAGTACACAAAAGCATTGCAACTACGACTGCTTCTAAATCTTAGCTGGTTTCTTCTCCCTAATATTTTAGAGACCAGTGGGAAGAAGTAGCTACAATGTGTCCAAAGCTCAGGAAAATCCTGGCTCTATGTTTGAAGTAATTCATAGAAGAACAGCAATGAAAATCAAGGAAAGAAGTGAAATGGCTTCCACTGTTACCCCAGGTCACCGGGAGAGGCTCAACCAAGCAGTGATTTAACATTAACACGTATCAGCACATATGGACAATTCCAGTCAAGCCGGGAATTGTTTTTTCTATGGCCATGAGGAAAATTAACTATTGTAATCCAAGTCATCTGACTTTTTTTTTTTTCCAAGGAGCAGAATTTCCTTTCTTCTTCTGGAGAAGTTTTCATTTTGTGAGGGAGTGTGCTTACGATAGATTCCCACGTCAGAAATGGTGACATCAGTGATTCCTTTTGCAATTTCCCCATCAGCACCCTGGGGACAGGGCTGGCCTTCCTCTGTCAGCGTGTGCCGAAATCTGGGGACAGCAGGTGCAGTGACACACTGAGTGCAAGCGCTTTCACCAGGCTTTAAAGCCAGGGAAAGTACAGGAGTTACCTCAATGCACAGCCTGTTCCAGGGTCTGCTTACCCTTAATTTCGTGAAGCTCAGTGACAATGTCGAGTCCAGCAGTGACTCTGTTGCAAGAGCCATTGTAATGGAAGGAACCTTGATGTTCAATCCCAAACTAAGCAGGACCTGGGGTGTTTTTAAGTGTGCAGCCTGCAAGTCATTCCTATGATTGCAAAGAGAAGATGTGTGGATTCACTGGTTGGGTGCAAATTATCTCATCTCCTACTCCTTACTGCTACTTCTTTCTTTTCAGGTTCTGGGGCTGCCAGATTAACCCTTTCCCAGACTTTGGGCTCTGCAGCCCCAGGACTTCTAATCCTCTTCCTTCTCTCTCTTGAGGCAGGAGATGGAAGGGATCCGTGTCGTTGCAAGAGCTGCACGTGTTTGCCGTGCTGGAAGCTCTGTGTAATTCCCTATGCTGGTGAATCTGCTACAGGTGGTCTGGGCATGTGGGCTGTCTGTAGTTTTATTTCTAAGGGCATGAGCTGTCTGGCAAGTGAAAAATTGGCTTTTCACTGAGTTACACTAAATATGATTCTTATCTTCTTTTTCTTCTTCTTGGCTGCATGTGCGGGGGATGTCCCTGTCAGGATAAGACACACTTCACATGATGCCTGGAGATTTAAAAGCACAGTGAAAAGAGACTGGGCTTGCTTAGGATTTAATGAACAACTTGTTGTGGTCATTTGGCTCTCCATCATTTAGCAAACTGGTAAGTGATTAAGGATAATTTTCCAGTTAGCTTGCTGCGACTCTTTAAAGTGTCTGATGAGCATCAGCAGCTGAGCTGATTGATAACTAATCATCTAGTTTGGCACTGCTAATTGCTTGTTTAGCCATCAAGCTCCCTGTTTGTTAGATTTTCAGGTGGCCATCAGTTTTCTGATCACTCAGTCATGACTTAGATGAAGTGAGGTCAATCAGCTGTTAATGAATTTTCAAACTCAATCCGTAGAAAGTCGTTTACATTCCCAAGCGAGGACTAGAATTCCAATGAATTTTAGACTATTACATGACTTTCCCATGGAGACACCCCTCACCAGAGGGGCTTTAAGGGTTTGTTACCAAGATGGTTGGAGCTAATCCTGCCGAGGTTGAGGATGGAAAGCATGTGTGTGTGTTTCTCCATCCCCACATACCATGTGTTTCTCTTCTGTGCAGTCAGGAAGCAGATTTGTCCTCATGCCATGTATATTCATCAGGTGTTATCTGACCTCGGGTCCTACTTAAGGAAACATCTAACTGAGGCTGATGGAAGACTTGCCCAAGTAATGACATCATTAACAGGACTTGTGATAAAAGTGAAGTGTCACCCACAGTGATTGCATGGAGTATTGCAGGATAGCTGGGATGTCTGTAAAATCTGTACAAAATTAACTACAGCTGCACAATAGGTGATTAAACTAGTTTTCTCATGCTGTAACTCAGCCCTCTTTAATACTCATTTAAGAATTCTTTCTTTTATAGGATTGTTATATGCATGAGCCCATTTCTTTCCACCCTCCCTATTACTCTACAGCAAGGTCTGATTTAATACCCTGCTCTTATTTTTATTGCTTCTAGCAGTCAATCTCCTCTCCTCAGCCTCTGTCCTGGGTAGCTTAGCCAAGAAATGGGTAACTTCTTTGTGGGGAAGGTGACGGAAAAGGAACAGAACTTGTTGAACTAGTCCCGCAGCAGAAGCAGCTTTCCCAGAGAAAGATTGGCCCAGGCAGGTTCCCTGCTGTATGATTTTCCTTTGCACCTCTGAACCTGCTTATGTGGAGCCCTTGTAGAACAGGATTATGTCACTTCTTCAGTCTCCTCAGGTCCTTTTGTGGGATAAGAGGAAATTCCTACCAAGGCTTTGTGATGCTGCTCTGTAACCTTTTGTACAAAGCTCGGAAATCTGAGAGATGCGGTTTTCTTACAGATACCCTTTGATCTGGTAACCCCTCCAGGAGCTCCTCCTGAAGGAGAGGAGAAATTGTTAGAACTATTTTAGGTAAAATCCCGATGTAGTTCATCTCAAGTGACTGGCCATGCTGGCTGAGAGCTCAGGATCTGTTTCCCATAGAGTGAGAAATGCCCTGTTAAAAGGGGCCATAAACAAAGCAAGTTTTCAAAGAAACTGGATGCAGTGCCTCAGCATTGCCAGTGCGTAACGTCAAAAGCTCGTGAATTTGTCACCACAAGCACAAAACCAGAGCATTTTGGGTTCTTTTGCCATCAGTGAGCAGTCTGAGGTCCCCAGGAGTAGTTCTCAACTGTGATCTGAGAAATATGAGAATTTCACTGTGTGATTCCTGTAGGCACCTACTGCCTACAAAAGGACCATTTCGTTAAAGATGTTATTCCATCTTGAATCAAAGACTTCAAATTAGAAAGATCTTAACAAATCCCAGAATTAATTGGTGTGTTTGTTGACTGCAGGCAGATACCAAAAGGTAAAATCTACCTTTTGCTTTTTAAACTTTCGGATTCATCTTTCAAGATTTTCTTCACGACTGTAAGGATTAGAGACCTCTTTAAATTTTTAATGAACTTGAAATTTTTATATAATAACAAGTTGTTGGGACCTGGGACTTTGACCAACATATTTAATAAAAAAAAGACAGCAGTAAAATGGTTGGAAGGATGGATACGGCCAGGTTACCTCATTTTTCCAGTAGCAGAAGGTAATAAGCGAGTTATATTGTTTTTACTAGCAAATGACTGAAGCTATTTTTCTGGAAAATAAATTCAGCCCCATCAAAGAGACTCCTATCTAGCGAAATGAAACAGATTTAAAATAGATTTATCCATTAAAACATTGAGCTAAGCTTCCCTTGGTCCCTACTGAGCAGAAGACGCCTGTCCCATCCACCTCTAATCTGAGAAGCTCATCGTGTCTCCCAGACCTATTTGCAGCGAGACACTCGTGGGAGATGAAACCTTGGCACGGGAGGTTGCTTGTCTCCGAGGGCTGTTGGAAGGGGAGCAGGATTCCTTGTCTGCCTCGATCCACCCACGCAAACAGGAAGGAGGCCGTGCCAGATGATAAGTCCAACTTACCAGCCAGGGTAAGTAGATGCCAGAGAGGATTGTTTTCGTTTCCACGGGATTTCTAATTAAGGGACATGCTTTAACTGTGTTTTCAATGGCTGAACATCCAAATGACAGTTTGATATGAGCAATTTGTCTGGCAGGGTAGATAAATTCATACCAAAGCGAAAGGATTTTCCGTTTAAAATGGGTACACATCCTTAGCTGTGAATCGGATCAAACATTCCTGCAACTAAAGAATCCCCTTTATGTAACAACTGCTTTTTAACCTTCATTCTTTGCATTTTTAATGATCAAAGTCTCTCCTGGTGTGTCCCCAATCACTGACTCTGCCAAGTGCTTGTTTTTTTTTTCAGAACTCTCAGTCTTGTTCCAGTTTGATGAATGAAGGGAAATGTCTATTCCCATTTCTCCTGTCCCACCCACCCCTAACGAGCAGTAGCATTGTCTGACTGACTCCTGGGGGAATTTGCCACCTGCACAGTGGCTGGGCTGGGCCGTTGCAGCTGGGTTTCTTCTGATCTTTGTTTTCTAGAGATGTGATCCAGTGTCTTGAGAACAGGTAGAGAGCGAAGGTGCTGGTGTCTCTCTGTCCTGGGAAGATCAGCGCAGCGTCATTAGGCCACTGGGTGCCGTGTGCTTCATAGGAATATACAATCCCAGACTGGTTTGGGTTGGAAGGAACCTTAAAGAGCATCCAGTTCCACCCCCAGCCACGGCAGGGGCACCTTTCACTATCCTACGTTGTTCCAAGCCCCATCCAGCCTGGCCTGGAACACTTCCAGGGATGCAGGAGCAGCCGCAGCTTCTCTGGACAACCTGTGCCAGGGCCTCACCACCCTCACAGCCAAGAATTTCTTACTAAAATCTGATCTAAACCTACTCTTTGACAGTTTGAAGCCATTTCCCTTTCTCCTGTCACCCCGTGCTCTTGTAAATAGTTTCTGTAGTAGTTTCTGGACTACTGCAAGTCCATCCAGTCGAGAAAGGTGTTGCTTTGGTTGGGGACACGTTGCCTTTTATCGCGTTCACAGAAATAGATCAAAGACACGTTCACGATACTCGTGGCCAGCAGAGGTGATGTGAGCAAATATTAAGTGGATTTGTTCCTGTAGGAAGCCCAGTTTGAAACTCTGTTGATAACTGCCAGGTTCAGCTGGAAAGGCTCTGACATTTAGTGCTGGTTAATGAGAACTGTGGGCTTTGAAGGTTACAGGGTTGCACGTTCTCCCTTCCCCCTCATCATCACATGGCACCATTCAAAATATGTCTGAGCAGAGAATACAGTTATTTTTGGTACTGGCCCAGAAACTTATCAGGTGAAGTGCAATTAATGAATCAAGTGCCTTAAAATATCTGCCCAGAAGCAGCAGGTACTCTCTTGGTGACTGAGGACAGGAATTCCATTCAGAAGAACAGCAAAAAGCTTTTCTTACATGATTTCTTCATAGTGTATTTGCTCTGCTGCTTCCAGGGATGTTGTACTTTTGCTATACCAACACTAATCTGCCTTGTCGGGGGCTTTCCCCAACATTGAGGTGGTTTCAGGGTCCTTGCTCCCCTGCACAGCTCTGAGCCAAGCCGAAGGATGAGGTGGAGTTCTCAGGTTTAGATTTTTCAATGTTGCATACTTCGTTTATTGTTTCTTATCTTACCATTTTCTCGGAGTCCGACAAGATGTTCACAGCTGCATGGATTCCTCACGTCTCCCCCCGAGCTGGGCTGTCCTTATCTTTTATACTAATTACTACGTATTTCTTGTTTACTATTTCTTACCAATGTCTATCACTATTACTAAAAAGGTCATCTTTACTCTGACCCAATCCTCACTAACTACTTTGTGCCACGTCAATGCAGAAATGGAGTGAGGGAAGGAGAAGAAAGAAGAAGAAGGAGACAACGCCCCAGATTCTCCATCTTATCCCCATTCACTCCAATGCTAGGAACCTAAAATTACTGTTTTCTCACCCTGTGATAAGCTAAACTACTATTTTTTCACATTCTTGTGGCCTGTAAACCCTCTCTCAGTGTAGGAAGTTTTTCCCATGGACAGAAATCAAAGCCAGTGTCTCTCTGAGCTCTGGGCTGGGGTCCCAGACCCCCCTGCCCAGGTCCCTGACCCTCCAGGGCAACCAAAGGAATGCCCTGGACTCCAACACTGCCTGACCTTGGCAAATCACAAGACTGGAAGATCTCAGTCTGTGTGTGCTCAGTGGGGATTCAGCTGAAATCCTGGCGGGGTTTGCCTGCCCCAAGCATAACTGCAGCTCAGATTGCCAGGACGGGGATGCACAGAACCATGGAATATCCTGAGCTGGAAGGGGACCCACCAGGATGATCCAGTTTAAGTCCAGGCCCTGCACAGACACCCCAAGAATCCCACTCCATGCCTCAGAGTGGTGGCATGGAGTGGCATGGTGGCTCCACTCCTGGAGCTCTGGCAGCCTCAGGGCCGTGCCCATTCCCTGGGGAGCCTGGGCAGTGCCCAGCACTCTCTGGGGAAAGAACCATTCCTAATATCCAGCCTAAACCCCCCTGGCACAGCTCCAGGCTCTGTCACTGTCACAGAGGCTGGAGCTGCCCCTCCACTGTCCCTTGTGAGGACGCTGCATGCGCCATGAGGCCTCCCCTCAGGTCTCCCCTCAGATGTAGATTGGCTTTGGAACTTGTTCCTTTTGTGCTCTCCTTTCCTGCGTCATCAAATGCCAGCAAATGTAGAGGAGCAATCTAAGAGTTAAATTCAGAGGAGACCAGGGCTAGCACAAAAACTGGGGAAAGGGAAGATGGGGAGCAAGGAGTTTTCCAAGGTTATTCCGGAAGAAACAGCACGAGGGAACTGCACAGCACCTACACAGGGATTGAGAATAATGAGTCAAGGGAAACTGAGAGTGGGTACAAAAAATGGGATAGAGACAGTGGTCTGGAAGAGGACAGGCAGAGCTTGAGACAGAAAATTGGATTGGGTTAATAAAATCAGGAAGGTATGGGACAGAAACAATCATCTGTGGTGGTAGAGAAGAGGAGAGGGAAGCAGGGACAGTGAAACACTCTGTGTGGAGGGGGACATTTATAGGACAAGGAGTGGGGACTCGCTGGCCGGGCAGAAGGAGACAGAGTGTTATAAAGAGAAGTGTGGGTGTGAAGATGGGAACTCGAGTGAGTTGGCTCTGAGAGGAGACCAGCACTGGCACGAAAGCTACAGGCGGACTCAAACAAGATTGAATGGAGTCATGTCACCGAGACACACAGAGCAGTCACACGCAGACAAGAGATTTTGGCAGAGGTCCTTCCGATCCAGCTCCCAGCCGAGAGAGCGGAGAGAAGAGAGCCCCTTTGTTTATTTCTTACTTTTATACATTTGTGGGTCTAGCAGAAGATTGGCTTTTTGGAGTTTCCACCCCTCAGCCTCAGTGGCCAGACCAATTGTCAGTTACAATTGTTTTCAGGTTAGAAATATGCAAACAAAGGACAGAGAATGAAAAACAAAGGATTTGTTTATGTTACATCTGTGGGAAAAGGTAGAAAACCGCTCTTAATATTGTACAATAACTAAAAAGATCTGACTCCATTTAAGAAAATCAAAAGGCTCAGAAAAACCAGGGTAACAGAGTCAGACTTTGGGACAGCCATGGGCTGTCCATTTGTCCATTTGTCCCCAGGCTGGACTGAGACCTGGAGTCAGGGGCACTCCATCCCCCATATCGGAGTTCCTCTCCACCTCTGCTATCCATAAAGAACATGCCTAACACCAGTGGAGAAAAAATATGGACTGGGCATAGGAAGAAGGTGTGTTTGTCATGGCCTGTGCTCTGGGGGCTCAAGGCAGGGGCAGTTTGACCTGTGCATTTTCTGATAGGGTGGAATGATTGAATTTACAACCGTACCAACATCCTCTGAATGCAATCTCAGGGAATAACACAGAGCAGTGGGTTAAGGAGACAGGGGAGGGTTATGCTGTGCAGAAGGGAACAACTTTAGCAGATAAGTAATTAGCAATAACAAAGCTGGAGAGGACAGGGCTGATAGGCCATGGCTGAAATATCCCACCTATTAGTAAACCCAAGAGGCAAGGACTGTCCCTGTGCTCTTATTTTCTGTAGTACAGATGTTTGATAATCCCAAAAGAGGTCAGTGCTCCAGGGCTGGGCGCTCAACACTGTCAGAGGAAGATGGTATTTGCATTAAGGAGCCTACAGTTCTAATAGAGGAGGAAGACAGAGTGGGAGAGGAGCAGGAGCACTGAGAGGTAAAGCAGGTGGCCATAGTTAGCAGCAGGGCTGATTCCTGAACCTCTGAATCCCAGTGCACTGGTGTGTCTGTTAAATTGTGCTGCTGTTTGTGTTTTTACCAAAGCCAAAAGGATGTCTGAGTAAATGCTCAAGGCTAAGAGCACTATGGGATTTCTGCCCTAGAAACCAGAATCCAAACTGGGCTGATTTTACTTTTTAAAGGAAAAAGCAAATGGGTCAGTTCCTATTCTGAATGGTCCTGCTGCCACACCAGGACACGATTAGTGCTCTGTATGAGAAGAGAAACCCCACTAAAATGGGACTACAGCCCTCAGTCCTGGTGGGAGATGCAAATGCACTGAAATCTGTTTAGATTGGCTGGGAAATACATGGGTTTCAGCATGTCCACAACACCCAGAAACGTCCTCAACACTTTGCACAACAAATAAACTAAGTTGTTATTACTTGTTCTGAGGATTTATGTAATGAGGTGTTAGTCCTACACAAGGAAAGTCAGGGCAGCAAGAACAGAAGCATGGAATCACAGGGTGGTTTGGGTTAGAAGGGACCTTAAAGTCCATCTCTTTCCAACCCCCTCCCACGGGCAGGGACACCTTCCACTAGGTCAGGCAGAAGCTTTTATTGCAGAGCCCACAAAAGCAGCAACACCACAGAACACACCAGAAGTCAAATTTCACACCAGGTTTAGCAGGAATTCATCTGAGTCTTTTTGCATAGAAATCTCAGCCCCTCTTCCCTCCCATCAAAAATAGCTGGAAATGTCCGTACATTTCGAGATTTGATTCTAGGATTATGCTGGTCATTTAAAAATAATTAAACTTTTAAAATTTATTTAAGTGCTTAGTTGCCTTCCCACACAGTGATGCTTGACTGACAGCAATAAACCCGTCAGAGGAAGCAAATCTGAGTAGTTATGTCACAACTGAATGAATATGAAAATATATGTGTATAGTTGAGTTTATTTAGGACCTCCTGCTGCTAAAATCAGTCCACAGAATGGTCACATTTCATAAAGACAACATCTATTGATACTCAGTGATACATTTATTTAAGATTTCCTCTCAGTTTACTGATGTAAATGTATTGTTAATTTTTCACATTCCAACCACTGTTGTTTAGTCTCAAGGGAATTTTTGTTACGAATTTAACAACTGTGACATATTAAAAAGCACATTTAAGGAAGAAATTAAGCGTTGAGAGGATGTGACCAAATGTTTCCGTGGTGTTTTGCCAAAATGTCACTTAAATGCCAGGGCAATTTTCATCAGAGTTGCTCTTTCAGAACTCATCTTGCCCACCAAAAAAGTAAAACAAACCTTGTCCACATCTCTAGCAGGCAGGCTTTGAATGCACTTGCCAGAAAATAATTTCCAAAGTTTTATTTTAATTATGGAAGCTCCTTTCCGCTCCCAGGTGATGCACAAGTCAGCTCTGTGCATTGTGGCGTTTTCCACACAGGTAGAAAAACAGGTCTAGAAAATATATTCTGGGTTAAAACACCGAACGTAAAACACAGATTAAATTTGGGGGATGTATCTCCCAGGAACGAATTCTGTCACTACTCCAGCTTTTCCCAAACAACTTCATAGAAAATAATCCAGGAGAAACAGCTTTGTTTCATGTCAGCTCATGGGCGAGGAGGATGTCGATGGCTCAGAGTGTGTAAGCAAAAATGTTCAAATGGAATGCCTCACGTAGGCACCTGCATCTCTAATTAACAACTGGCCCATAATGTCAGGAACTGATTTTCAGGAAGTTCTTTGTTCTTTGAAAGTCAGGCCCCAAAGTGAGCAATGAAAAATGGAAGCAGCGATGGTTTCTTCAGGGGAAACTCGAGCCTGATGTCAAAGCAAACTGTAAATGTGCATGTGCAAGTCTGGGGAATGCTGCCTGTGCTGGTTTTTTCTATAATTCTTATTGCTTTTGTGAAGTTACTGAAGTGCAAGAAGCTGTTTATCATGGATTATTTTCTATGAAGTTTTTTGGGAAAAGCTAGAGTAGTGATAGAATTCGTTCCTGGGAGATACATCCCCCAAATTTAATCTGTGTTTTAAATTAGGTGTTTTAACCCAGAATACATTTTCTAGACCCGTTTTTCTACCTGTATGGAAAACGCCACAATTTAAAAGCTCCATATGTGATTTTCTTCTCCCTGAGGAATGGTGTTCCAGGGAGGAGGAGGTGAGCTGGATTGTCACCCGAGCACCATCTTCTCATCCCCCTCCTCCGGCTGCCTGCTCCAGGGGTCACACTTGCTGTGATGCTCAGGCCGGTGGCACGAGGAACAACCCAGGCTGTTTTCAGGCTAGGATGGCTTGGACCTGCAGGCTTAGCTCAGCCTGGGACTGATGGCCTTGGGCTGAGCCCCTGGGCAGGGGGTGGAAGAAAACCCGGTGGGGGCTGTGAGAGCCCTCAGGGCCCTGACACAGAGTCAGGATGCTGATGCAGATCCAGGGAGCAATTTGGGAGACAAAGTGATGTCGTGGACCTTACGCAGGTGACTCACTTTGAGATGGTTCAGATACTGAAGTGCCAACCAGCAGAAAGGGAGCAGAACTCAGTGACTTTTTCCTCTCTCACAAGCAGGACTGAGTGGTCTCTTTTCTACAGGAGATTTTGTTCATTTAATTATCCCACAAAGCCGTGATTCTGTATGTCCAACAAAATCTAATTTCTTTCCTTTTTGTCTTGAAGCCATTGTTTCAGTTGTAATTAAAAACCATAAATGTAGGAAGCACATTCCTGAGATTTACTGCTGCCCAGAGCCTCTGTTTTTTTTTAGATTCCCGAGAAGAGCCTGATCCTGCCACTGGCTGGAATGTGTTTATCAAACGCTGGATTCATATGGATCAGTTGTGTAGAGGACTGGGATGCCTGAGGCAGGCACAGTGAGGCAGCAGCTCCTTGGGACAGCTCAAGGGCACTCTCCTGATTTGGATGCACTTATTTAGCTGCAGCTCATTATGGAGACATTACCTCCCTTGCCTTGGCAGCAGCTGTGACATTAAAATGTATAAGGTGTTACCAAAGGAAGTACTTGGCAAAACCTTTTTTTCGGCTTCCCCTGACAAACAACAAATGCTCTCAACAATGGCTGGTTCCGGCTGTGAGTCACTAATGTCTTCAGAAGGATGTGCTCTCTCTGCACCGGGCAGACCACAACCAGCTAAATTAAACCAAGACAGGGTAACCTTTGTGGTTGAGGGGCGCAGTGGGGAATTCCCAGATGGTTTCCTGAAATCTGGATATTATACACCACTGCTGGTCCTCTGCAGGAGCTCCCTGAATAGGGGCAGGACAGATTCTCCAGTGCTGCAAATTTCTCTGGCTCTTCGGTATCTGTACAGATAATCTGATTTATGCCAGCTGAAAGCTCCTCTTTAGAAGTAGGCCCTGGTTTCAAATGTTAATGAAAAGGTAATTTGGTTGGGATCCTGAGCAACCTGATCTAGTGGGTGGCATCCTGCCCATGGCAGGGGTTTGGAACTAGATAATCTTTAATGTTCCTTCCAACCCAAACCAGTCTATAGTGATTCTATGATTTAGTAATTTCTAATAATTCTAGTAGTTTAAGTGAGGTATCTGCCATGGAATTCAAAGGGGACTGCGAGCATCCTGTGGTTATCTGGAGATAAAATTTAATCTTTGTGTCTGATAAGACATTTCTGAAACTTTGATTTCCACTTTTGAGCTAACCTAGTGCTCAGGAGCTTTTATATACAGCCCAAGCTGTAGAATAAGTTCTTATGCTACTTCCAAAGAGAAAGTATGGTGAGGATGAGGGATCATGATGGGTTCAGAACAATCCACAGAAAAGATCTGCATCTTGGGGAAGTGAACCTTCATTCCTGGGTGGTGCAGTAACAGCTTAGCTTGTACAGCCGATTTTGCAAAAATATTTATTTCGCTGAAATTAATTCCGGCTCACTTTTAGTTCCTTCTTTTCGTATTTTTCCTCCTTCCTTCGTTTGGCCGGTGATGAGGTGAGAGCTGCAGCGATGGCGTGTAGAAACTCCTTTTTGCAATAACATCACTCTAACAGCGCTGCAGTGAGGAGCTCCACAAGGCTCTGTGCAGCCGTAGGCACTGACCCACCAGCACTGGGATGTCGAAATCCAACTGGGAACGGCTTCACATCTGCCTGGTAAGGTAACAAAGCAACATTAACATTTTCATAAAATGTTCTGAAGTCAGTTTGGCTTGGCTGGCCGTGCGGTTACTCAAGCCAAGGAGACTGTCCTGAGCGTGGTGTCAGCGGAGAAGCAATGCAGAGTAGTAAGTGAAGTTGCAGGATCTTCGGGCTCATTTTAATAAGGCAGTTAAAGTGACAGAGCTTTGAAAAATCCCTTGTTTTCCTGCCTGTACCTACATGAAAAAGGTGTGAGAAAACCCTGCACACAACCACTGTACAGAGCAGAGACATTCTGATGTCTTCATCCTGATGCCCAATAGAATTTCATAGGAAGTTCAACCCTTATTTGATATTTTTCCTGAAGTTCTCCTCCACTCTCCAATGTTTAGAGAAAGGTGCTGCTTGAGTACTTCGAGACAGTCACTGTGAGTGTTGAAAGAAGTGAAGAGTGTACTTGACTGCAAAGTGCGCATCACAAAAAGGCACCAGTGGTGATCTGTAATCCAGCAGAGAAAGAAATAACATTAACTGATAGGTGGGAACAGGACTAGGATCGTTTCTGAACAGGAAAATAAATAGCAACACCGAGTAATTAAGCATTGCTGCATTTTACTAAGGGATGCCTTGAATGCATCCCTTCATCAGTGAAAGCCTAAATAGCTGTGCAGGGAGGATGCTGTAATTCAGCCACAGTTTAGCAGCGTCAGGGCAGGAATTAGAGGTTGAAATCTTGCTGCCGTTGGGGCAGAAGTTTAATTAGAGTGGCTGGAACCATCCCTTCCACACTGATACTTTTTACTCCACCAGGGCTTGCCAGACCGAGGCTGTCAGTGTCCTTGATAACTCCCTGTTTATGCCTGGACAGATTTTTATTTGCATGCTAGTTTGGGAATTGCTTCTTCTTTGTATCTGTACTTGCATTTACATGTGAACAAGTATATTTGTTCTTCATCAGCCTTTGTTCTCCTATTTTTAAAAGGTTTACTCATCCCCTGAGAGATTAGCATCAGTACCATCTGATTTAGGCGACAGTTCTCACCCCATGAGCAGCAAGAAATTGAAATGAACTGTTTCTGGAATGAGCCATTGTTGATCCAAGCTGTCCAACAAGTACTTGAATAACAAATATCTCTTACCAAACCAATGTTGGTTCATGAACAGAGAAACAGAATGAAGATCTGCCTTGCTTGTTTGCAAAACACAGTCCAGCCTTTTCATTGCCAAAGCTAAGCTGTCAGGAACTAGATCCTTAACTGCTACGAACCAGCTCAAGTCAATGGCTTGGGTGCCGGTGACAATTTACATTAAGTCATCATCCAGCCTCGAAGTGCAGCGGGACAGCAGCGTGAAAAAAAACAAATGATGGGGAATGACAGCAAAACATTACAGGATAGCCAAAGACGGTTCTGGGATAAATTACAAGTTCGGTTTGGGATTTTTTTTTGCAGATTAGGTGTGTGGGGATGTGGAGGGTGGTGTGGGGATGTGGATGTTGTCTTTTATCACCTGTTTCCCTTAGTGCTTGCAAAGATCAAATCTGAAGCCAAATTTGTAAGGATGAATAATATCAGTAAAAGTGATGCAGGTGTGCAGGTGGGGGGATGGACAACCTGAGGAACAGAAGCTCTTCCTCTTGACAAGGTTTTTCTCATGGAGGGTGGTGGGACACTGAACAGGCACCCCAGGAAATGGTCACAGCATCAAACCTGCCAGATCTCAAGGAACATTTGGGCAATGCCTCAGACACAGGGTGGGAGTCCTGGGGATGGTCCTGTGCGGGGCCAGGGGTTGGGCTGGATGATCCCTGCGTGTCCCTTCCAGCTCTGTGATTAATTTTTGCTCTTCTTTGTACCCATTGGTTCAATAAAGATTAGCACTTGCAGCTAGAAAAGTTGCTGTGCTCATGTCGCTGGCTCATCAGTGTTACAGCAACACCGTCTGACCAAGCACATCATATTTTCCACTGCAGTTGTGTTTATGGGCTCAGCTGGGCAACTGGCTTGAGTAAAAAAAAAAAAAAAAAAAAAAAAAAAAAGAGATTTCAAATGTTAGAAATTGAATCATTTGCTTGATCTTCTCTTCTGTGGTTTGGTCATGAGACAGTTTTACAAGGAGGCGTCATGCCCAGGATGCAGGAACACTGAAATGCCGAATTTTATCCCACCAGGGGAACATCGTGTAGTATCCTGCACCTGTAATGTTTGTCATGTTTCTCTTAGGATAAACTTCGTGGGGAAATGTTGCCGCCTTGAACTCAAAACGGGTCTGAAATGAGCCATGCTGGGGTTGGCTGCTGCGAGTACTGATGGGTGTTGAGTTAGTGAAAATCAAACAACCGCATAAGGGGGATTCAGCCATCCAAAACACAGACTCGCAGAATCATTTAGGTTGGAAAACACCTTTAAGATCATCGAGTCCAACCATAAATGAAACACTCTTAGGAGCAGAACAACAAAAATGTTCTGGATTTATAGTGAAAATGGGTCTCTGGGCGCGTAGAGGTTTGAGGGTCTGAAAACTGAATGGGAGATGTGTGGATTCAATTGGGCTGAAGAGGAATCTTAATGGAGGAGTTCCCCTCCTGCCAGAAGGGCGAAAAACAGCCTTCAGCGCTAAGCAACTTTCCATTAACATTTTTAAAGCTAATTTGCTATCATTTAGCACATTCATTTAGCTACATTCATGGCACTTGGAAACAGGAATTAAATAAGGCCCATAATTAAGGGTTATTAGCATTATTTACTGCCGGTGTTGTAGCGTTTAGGGGCTCTTCTCAGGCTGCTTTTTGCTCTAGCGTGTACAAATACGTCAGAAGAGGCAGTTTTCCAAAATATTTCCATTTAGGAAGTGGTAGCATTAATAGAAATACTCCCAACAGTAAAGCGAGATCTCCTTTTTAATGCACAGATGATACCAGCTCTGCCAGCGACTTCACTTTTTGCTCACTTACTACTCTCGTTTCACAGAAGGAAAAAATGTAAGTATGAGATTTTTAAATTACTCGTGCAGCAGGCGATGCCAGTGGAAATGTTTTGAAAGAATTTGTCTGTAAAATCGTGTAAATGCCAGGGCAGATAATGCCTGCTTTAATCTTTAGTGAATTCTGTAGCTGTTATCTTGTCCCACATGCAAGAGGCATTTCTAATAAACTTTTGTGGAAAACAGGAAAAAACCTGGAAACTGGCCATAGCGTTTTAAGCCATTTGAAAACCAGAATATTAGTGAATAGCTTGTCTGGCATCCTGTTAAATTTCAGGAGTGCTTCAACGACTGTAATTGGGAATAACCCGCCTCACTCCAACCAAGCCACAGCAGCTGAAGATTTGGCCCACGAGGTGTATCCAAAATACTGCAAATTCCTACAAAAAGGAATTCTTTGTCCCCATTAGCATTTCAACACACGCTCACTACGGAGATCTCGCTGGGGGTAAAGCATTAAAACCCTTTCAGAAGTGGTTTAGTTGGCTAATTAGACAATAAGCACAAACCTGATGCATCCAGCTGTACAAATAAAACGTGACTTTAAAGTTTAATGTCCTGAGCACAGAGTAGTCGTGAACTTGGAGCCAAGAGGGGCTGAGAGGAAGGTGGCTGGCTTACAGCTCGGTAGTGGTGCGTCTGAAGGCTGAAACCTTTGGAGAACTCGAAGAGAGTTTATTTTAAGTGTAACTAAAAGGAACTAAGTACCAGTTACCACAAATAGGGCGATCTTTATCTCCCTTTGTTGGCTTGTGCAGAGGGAGAAAGAATCTTAAAAGACTTCTGGCAGCCGCAGGCTTCCCAAAGAGGAGATCTCCCTCACATTGCTGACGTGTCTCTCATTTTTTGGGTGCTACCTTAGCGCTGAAGGAAATTAAGAGGTCATTTTAATGCCCCCTTACGCCCTTGGCTCCTGGGTAGGTGTGATCAAGTAGCTGAACACGTAACTGACATTTCTCCCCTCCGTCCTAACGCATCCATCCCGGAATCGTGGAAGGGAAATTAGGCTGCTCTTGTGCGGTTTTCCACTTTGGCTATCTGGGAGCGGCACCTGTAAGCGCTCACTTTGAGGGATGGTTAATGTGCTAATTACCCAGGACCCAAAAATGCAAGCTGTAAACAAATGAGGACTGTATTTATAATCAATCAATTTTATGACCTTCTGATGGTGATGATATCAGTGGAGTTTACATTGAGAGCCCTTTTACTCCTCCAGGGCAGCTGTGCCCTTATGTTTTAGTTACAGCTCGAAGAAGATTTTGCTAATTTACTTTATGGTAGGCGTACCGAAGAAAAATATTACCTTCCCTAAACAGCTGAGCCCGTTACCAAGTCTCATTTTTAAATAATGAAAACACATGGACTGTCAGTACCTTCAGGGTGTATTGTCAGGTGACGAGCTGTTTTCCAAACATCCACGGCAGAAAGTAATGACTTCAGAGCAAAATATTGTTCTCATTGGTATAAGTTGCTGTGAGACAAATCCCACACCCTCTGATGTCAATGGAAAGGCTCCATTTGACTTCAAAGAAGGCTGGATCAAGCCCTAAAAGAAACGCTGCCATCATAAAACACCAAAAATGCTTTATGGTTTTTATACATTTAAAAAATGCCCTGCTCGCTGGTGATCTTCCGTGCAGTTTACCTGGCTATGTGTAACGTGTAATTTCTGTGTTTGCTTTGCCGTGGATTTATGAGAGAAGAATGTCCATAAAGCCTGATTTGTGAAGTGTTAAAATGATGTCCTGGAAAGCCACACAATGCCAAGGTATACAAGATGCCCTGTAATACCTCAGCCCCAGGAAGGCTCTCCAACTTTTCTGATGTTACTAAGCTCTCACAAAGAAAAACAATGTTGTTTAACTGTAGACAGATGTGTTAAAAATAGTTCGATTTTTTTTGTCCCTGTTCTTTTATTGGAATTGCTAGCTTTTTAGTAAAAAAATCAGGTCAGATTTCAAGGGCAGAACTACTTCCTGCCTTTTCCAGAGCTTCGCTGGGGTGGTTGCTGGTTTGAGCAATTTGAGCAACTTATAAAAAGGGGGCAGGATGGGAATATATTGTGTCCCCTTAAGCTGGAAGTGCAGAGATAAGCTCCAAAGCAGTACCAGATGCAAGTTATTCTGTGTAATTCCTTTCTCTCAACATCGTCCCCTTGTTTAAGCATGGGTCATAAAAGATTTGTTCCTTAGGGCTGTGAAAGATGTGGCTCTGCAGAGAGGGTGAGAGTCCCATTTTTTTTTCCTGTATCTCAGTGCCTATGATCAGATGGCTGGACCATGAATGAAATCAGTTATCTACAAGTTTATAGAACCATAGAATCACTGAGGCTGGTAAAACCCTCCAAGATCCTTGAGTCCAGCTGCTAACCCGGCGCTGCCAAACCCACCACTAACCCGTGTCCCCAAGTGCCACATCCACACATCTTTTGAACATTGCCAGGGATTGTGACTCTACCGCTTCCCTGAGCGTCCTGTTCCACATCAGCTTTTGCTACGGAGCTGGTGAGCAGCTGAGATCAGGGCTGAGCTGCTCCTGCCCATGGGCTGGCACTGACAGGGACAGGACACCGTGGCCCCTGGGGACACCCCGCTTCCCTGGGCTGCAGGGAAGCAGAGGGCGGGTGGCAGTGCCAGGCAGAGGGTGCAGGAGCCCCTGGGAGAGGGCTGCCCTCACATGCCAAAGCCGAGCTCTTGTGGCCCTGCATGCGGGGCAGGCAGCTGGATTGCCATGGCAGAGACGGTGTCTGGCCTTTTTAAAAGAGAAACGTGCTGGATTTATGTGCGGGAATGGACGTGGTCCTCCTGGAGCTGACGCGCTCTAATGAATGAGATGGGGAGAGTAAAATACTTTATCCTTGCTATCAGGGGTTAACAACTCCTGCCCTCTGGGTTTTCCCCTGCTCATGTTTTCCCTCTCTCCCCCTCCTCCATGCCCAGGCCCCCGCTGTGTCTGTATTTTCCGAGCAGTGGCACCACCTGGTTTGTTTTCTGTGTCAGGTATATTACAGACTGTCTGTCAGAGGTTAACTGCCCCAGCCTTTTCTCTTCTTGGACCTGGTCTAAACTCCCTCCCTGCCTGCGTGCCTCTGGTTAGGTTTCCCAGAATGTAATGGCAGCTGGGGAAAGAAGATTTTTTTAAAATCATTTTTAGTTTCTCAGTGGTTAAACAGTCTGGTGAGGATGGTGGCTCTGGCTGCCCGTGGTTTTGGGGACCCACTCGGGGTGCCCCCATAGCTCTCCCTGTGTGCTAGAGGCCTGAAGTTACACATCACAGACTGGTTTTTGCCTGTTCTGCTTTCTAAAAAACCTCTGATGTGAATTTTCCTCTGTTCACGCCGACTCTGGCTGTGTCCCCAGTCCATATCAAAGAGGTCAATAACCCTCCCCAGCTGTCTACATGGAAGGGAAACTTCAGCCTGTGGCTCAGATGGAGCCCTGGGGTGGTTGTACAGGTGCTTGGCCTTAACCCTGAAAGAAGCAGGGCCCCCTGTTCTGGGCCAAGAGTGTATCTGGGCCCCAGAGAAAGGACAGAAATCCTGGCTCCTTTCAGGACTGAGGCCAAGTAAAGAGGAAATTTAATACAACTGTTTGAAGCTCAGCTGCAAAGATGATGGCATCAAACTCTTCTTGGTAGTGGCAGGTGACACCGTAAGGGGGCAAAGGCCAGGGATTGCAGTGTGGGAGCTTCATGTTGGACATTAGGGAAACCTTTTTTTCCTGGCAAGTGCAAGACTGAAACAAGCTGCTGGCGGAGGAGGAAAGGAGGGAAATCTTTATCCCTGGAAGTTTTTAAGTCTCAGCTAGAAATAGATCATCTCACACATGGCTTTTCCCCAGTGGGCGCTGGCACAAGCACAGGTACAGACTCGCTCAGCAGTCTCAGGACTGTGTCTGCCTTAACAGTCTCAAGCTATACATAAATTCATCCCCTTGGAAAACTGAACATGTTTTACTGCAAATCTGAAGGACCAACCCAAAACTTTCATTGTACCAGCTCTCCAGACTGTGAAGGAGGTATCAGCATGAAGCTGCCCTTGATGCAGCTCCCTTGGGATGGAGACCTTTCGTTGTATCTCCACAAAATATTTTGCACTGGGACTACCGTCTTTTTTGTGGGAGAAATGTCTGGATGAACAATTTTCATTCTCCTACTAATGTGGTTATTTTCTGCAAGATTCCTTTCTCTGCTGGTGCAGCAACTGGAAATTGTGTGATGTGTGACCAACTGGATGGTCCCAAAATCAAGGTGTTGTCAAACTAGCCTGGGAAAATAGGGCTTGTGTGTCCCAGGTGGGACCAACCATCCCTTAACTGGATATTTTCTGGGGGTCGCTGTTTGCTGCTCACCTTCTACTGCTCACCTTCTGACTTAAAATCCTACAAATTTGATATGACGTGCACGGGACCACCAGCAGCCATGTTATTCAACAAGAGCAGGATGTTGCATGCATAAAGCAGTATTTAATGCTAAGTACCATGAATAATCATGTCCAAGGCATAGCAAATCGGCCTCTGGAAATTAATGAGCACTTTTGACCTCCTTTCTGTGCCTCAGCTCCTTACCTATAAAATGGGAAATGTACCACTTCCCCGTTGTGCAGGGTGAATGGGAATTGATCGCTGTTGAGCAGGCTCTCATGTGTTCCATTGAAAAGCTCTTTAGGAAAAACCTATGGAGAAATTATCAATCCTGCCTTCAGACCGGGGTCGGGGTTACAAAAAAAGTTTTAGAGACATAGTGTGTAATGAGGGCAGAGCAAAAAACCGAGTAGCTGCTCATTGATTCAGGACTGTTCACTTGTGAATTAAGTTATGTAAAAATGGCCTGAAATGATGCTGTAATTGAAGATTCCATCATGAAGCATAAGCACAAGAGAGCTGTAGTGAGATACCTGCTTTCCTTAATTGGCAGTGCTTGATTTTGAGGCCTAAATGCAGATTTTTTTGAAATTTTCATTTTAAGTATGGTTCCTCAGGACAGAAAGCTCATGTTTGAACAAAGATTTTTAACTTGATTAGCCAGGAGTTAAATTCCTTTTCACTTTTCGGTGTTTTAAGTGAATGAATTCAGAGAATCATAGAATCTCCTGAGTTGGAAGGGACCACTAGCATCAGTTTTAGAAGACAGTGCCCAAGAATGAGGTGCTTAACTGCACACACCCTAATGTGACTTCAGAGAAGGAATCAAACTGTAGTTTTGGAAAGAGCCTTCTATTTATGTAGTTTCAGTCACTAAATCAGAACCAGCAACTGCATCAGGTGTCTCAGAGTTCACAGTAAATACAAATATTTGGATTAACAGAGACAAGAATCGGCTCAGATCAAATCTACCTTTCAAGTGTATTTATGCAGTATTCTATGAAATGTCATTAAACACCAAAATCTGAGTGCAAGGTATTAAGGTTGATTCAAGATGAATAGAGACTCCCACATACTACGGGTTGAATGTGAAATACTAGAGTTAAGTTTCCTCACTGGAGCAGTAGGCAGAAGGATGGAGGTTTGTGATGCAGAACAGATGAAATGTGAATCAGAACCAGTTCTCAGCTCAGAAGTACCAGCAGGACTATAGCTGGTAGTAATAAACAATGCTGTTGTTGACAGGCATTTTACAAAGGTTAGGATTGATCATCGTGGCCAAAAATATTTTATCTTGGCCTTGCATTTGTTGCATTTTTTCCAAGTATTTCACATTGCTTGTGGAACACCAGAGCATCTCCAGCATCACTGAGTGTCCCTTTGCCAAGTTCCAGGAACAGAACAGCTACCAGGAAAGGTCTTTGCTGGTGTTCCAACTTGCACACTGAAATGCAAAGCATCTGAGAAATAAGTCTGGGAACTTGGCTGGTGCTCCTTGGGGATTACCCACCCATTCCCCATTCCCTGTTTCACAGTCCAAATGGCAGCACTGAAATGAGAAGGTTTCCCGAGAAGAGTAAGTTCCCTGCCTGGTTTCTTACTTCTCTGTGGAAGAGTAAGAGCTCCCTGAAATGTTCCTGGTACCCGATTATCTCCTGCCATCTCTGTCCCAGGCATCTGGCTGACAGATCCTCCCCTCCACACACGGACAGGGAGCTGTTTCCCATTGCGTGGGCTTGTGGTGCTGTCAGTCCCCAAAGCACAAAGCAGGATGCTGCTGGACAAGGCTCCTGAGCTGCTGCTGCCTCAGCCGTGCTGGGGTGCTGAAGGGCATAACGTGAGACCATCTTTCAGGTCTAATTCCTCCCCAGAGGTCAAGAAGTGCAGTCTTATATTTGCTGGTATTTGGCAGGAGTAACGGCAGTTTCTGGGATGGAATATTTTTGCCCTGCATTTTACTGTAACTTAGGAGGGGAAGAGTTGTACGTACCTTTTAGAGTAGGTTCACTTCTCTTCTGCCTTTCTTTTGAGGGTTTGGCAGGCTGGGAGCTTCAAATTCATCTTGACAACTGGGTTTATAAATTTTACTTCCAACCAAGGTTAACCCCTTGAGCTAAACCTGACACCAGCATGGGCAAAGATGTGAACCTGGAGAGTGGGTGAGCTCTGCCTATTTTTCTCTGCTCTGCTTAGACTCCTGTGGATGGACTGAGGTTATTCCTTGGGTCACAGGTAATGCAGAAGTGCCTCCAGCCTGGATGGGAGGACAGCATGTGCTGTAAAGGGGGAAAACAAACTGATGAGCTGCAGGCAGTCTGTTCAAATCACTGCTCTCCATGTTCCTGGAGGAGTATCTCTGAGGCATTCAGTATGCACAGCAGTGGCAGGAAAAATCCCTTTTCCATACTTTTTCTTGCTAACTTGTTCCAGAGTCCTCGCAGGGAAAGACTTTTACTTATCTCAGTGGTGCTGCTGCCCTTTCAACTTGAATAACAACAGGGGCTTTTCCAGGCACCCCTAAATAACAAAAAGGTGACCCATGCACTGAACTAATAAACATGCCCAGCCCTGTCTGAAGGATCAGACTTCAAGTCTCAGCTTCAGCATCACTTTTGGTTACTCCAGGCACTTAGAAGCAGGGTCCTAAATTTTTCTTCCTTACCGTTATTTCTCTGCTACATTTAAACAGCCTCTCATTAGTCTTCATTTAGATATTAATTTTTCATGGGAGCTGATTTTTTTTTGACCCACACAAGCAATTAATGGTTATTCTTAGAGCTTGAGTGTAATGTCTTGCATGCAGCTGCCTTTGATTACCAGGTTTCTGAGGCCCCCCTATTATTTTGCCTCCTCAGTAAAGCCTTAAAGGATGCTGTAGTCACTGATAGCACAGAAAAAAAAAAAAAAAAATAGAAAGTCTGGAAAACAGAGTAAAAATAATTATTAGGAGCTGGAGGTTTTTTTTTTTCCTGTGGCATGATCAGTGCCTGCAGGAACTGGAGTTCAGTGACAATGAAGTGCTGAGGTTCTGCTGATAAATCTGAAGTTCTGGTCCCTGCCACCATTGCCCCCAAGCATAAATCGTTCAGGTTTTCCTTTTTCCACATTTACCAGATGATGGGGTAGGCTTGTGGGTCTAACACATCAAACCAAGTGGCTGGAGAAGGGCATAGCTCACCTGGATTTGTTTGATACCTGTGAAATCAGGCCATTATTTTGGAGCAATCATTTGGACTTCCTTCTGCAGAAGTCTGGAGGAGCCTTGCTGTCTTGCAAGGCTGCCATGAAATTAATTTGCTTGAATTTTTCTCTTTTAGTTTGTTCAATAGTTTTTACTTAAAGCTCTTCATCTTTAGTAAACCCTTTTATCCAACAAGGAGTAGCTGGGACTTTGCTCAGTCCTGAGGTGATGGTCTTAAATTGTCTTAAGCTCCTTTTTCCTAAGTGAAGAGACAGAAATAAATAGGAGAATGGCCCTGCATTATTTGGGGGTTGAATGAAGGAGGAGCACACACTGCTAGAGGTGATGTCTGGCTAAGGTCAACTGGTGCAGAGCTACAGATCCTGTGCAGTGGTACCAGTAATCCCACAGCTGCTTTTTTTGCTATATGAAGCAACTTTCTGAGAAGTCAAACTAAGTCCATTTCATTACTAAAGCGAGGTTTTGAAGTTTTCTTTGGGTAAGTTACGTATAGTTTTGAAACTATAACATTTCTGACTGAATTCTGCAGAGAAGGTTGCCTTGGTGGGTTGCATCAAAATAAGCAAGTACTCTGGTATTCACAGAGGTGGTGCTCTGCCAAGAGCTGGGTAGATAATTTGCTCCTGAAACTATTCTCAAATGGTCCAATGGCTGCCAAACCCCAACAAAATCAGTTGAAGGAAAGATATTTTTTAATTTTAAAACAAAAAGTAGGAAAATGTTAAGGTAAAGAATTCTTTGTTTTTTATTTTCCTCTGATTTTTTCATGGGAAACAAATAATTTCAGGAGTAGTTCCAGCTTTAAAAATGTCTTGTTTGGTGAGTCAAGAATACAGCAAGCAAAGGATTTTGGTTTGGTTGGGTTTCTTTCAAGCAGGCCTATGTTGACAGAGATTAACATTAGCTAGAGATGACCAGAGATTCTGTAATCCATGCACAGATTTGGCAGATAAAACGTTCCTGCCCAGAGCAGGAGAGTTGGAACTAGGTGGTCTTTAAGGTCCCTCCCAACCCAAACTGTTCTGTGATTCCGTATGACTTTACCAAAGAGCTTAAAACTCCCAAGGAGTTTTGTTAACTATAGAAAGCCAAATGTATTTTTTAAACCCCAGATATTTTAAGTGTCTATAAGCCAGCGCACGGCTGTTGATTTTCACTTGAAGGGTGTATCCTGGTGTTTAAAATGGTCATGTTGCAGTCCCCAGCCTGGGAGCAGTTGCACACAGGAGCAGCTTTGCCTGGTGCGGGCTCTTTGGTAGAACCCACTGAAAGTAGAATCAAAGGTTGGTTGGTTCCTGCTCTCCGCATGGGGCACATCCCAGAGGGAGCAGAAGGGCCACCTGCCCTGTGTCCCTCCCAGCTGAGCTTTCTGCAAACACCTGCATGTTTTCAGCCACCCTGCCCAGGAGGTTGACTGGTTTTTTTTCTGCCTATACCATATTTTCTGTGTTTCAGAACAGGGGCAGTTTCTTGCTCTGCAGCAGGCTCAGCATCACAGATTTTAGCAGAGCCTCTAGGTGCTACCAAACTCTAGATATTAAGAACAATTTGCCGGCCTGGGCAGCAAAAGTTTGTTACAACGCTTATTTATTACCACTCTCATATAACTCATTCATGGTAAACAATGCAGGTTTTATTATGTGTAAGTAACAGGAGACCTTTGCTTTTTTCCACTAACAAACATGCCATGGGTAATTATTCCTGTACTAAAACTACATGTGGACATATTTGTGACATGCAACAGTCCGATGGCTTTGAAGAGAAGTATTATTCCAAACGAGGTTAGCCACCATTTATTTTGAGGGGCTCTTGCGTTTCTGTGTTGGAAGCGCTTTGCGGCTTTCCTTGTCTATTTGATAATCATTAACATGTTCTGTCGTTAACCTTCAAGCAGCTTTGCTTGAAACTTTATATGCAGCTTCTCAAACATTTGCCTGGCATTGCAGACTGTGGTTTGCTGGGGCTGTTTTTATGATCGCTCGTGGTAAAATCAGGAAGATGAAAAATGGGTGTGTATTTGAAGAGCAGCGTATCCAGCTTTCTAGGTCTTAAATTAGAGTGATGAGCATAAACACTGCAAACAGAGCTTTTCCAACTCGATTGCAATTATATTTGAAATTACCTACAATTACCAGTAACCATCTCAAAGCTAGAAATTAACTTTGTAGGCTTTGCTCCAGATGGATCAGCTGTTAAACGTGCTGTCCCGTGCAGCTGAATGGAGGGGAGGAAAGAGGGCGAGGAGGCGTCGGAATGGCAACTGTGCTGTCTTCCAGCTGAAGCAGAGCTTGTGCAGAGCTTTTCCCTTTGAAGCAAACCTATATGCCACTTCTTGAGACATGGTTTGGGAAGCTGTGGCTTTGCTGACCCTTTGCTTGGGTCTAGCAGAGAGTCCTCCCTTCCTACCTGGCGCGTGGTGGGCTCTGCTGGTGGAGAGCAGGCTCTCCATGCCTCCTTCCCTTGGTCGAGCCATGACCAAAAGGTTTATGGCAGCTCCACTTACTGCCTGACCAGCTAGAAAATAGTATTTTCTAATCCTTTCTCTGCCTGATGGTTTCCTGCTGTTATTTCTTCAACTGATCTCTTCATAACTCGTTTGGATAACTCTATTCCAGTTTCTTCCACAGCCTCCGTGGCCAGAGAAGTTCAGATTCTTCTCCTTCTTCTTCCAGAATCATGGCATAAGGATGTTGCCATGGCTCTGTAGCCACCGCCAACCTCACTGATTTTCAGCTGGTGGAGCTGAGGGGAGGTATTTTGCCCAAAGCATCTCAGAAATGCTTGTGATTTCAGTTTCCAGCATGACTCTGAGCTGGGGAATGAGAACGTGCCAGGACTGTCAGTGACAGCTTTAGAAATGGATTGTTTGCATAATCTTGAAAACAGTACAAGCATAAATGTATTTCCTTTGTTTAACTTTTCACTCTTGTTTACTCATCTCTGCTTCTAAAAGGCTTTGCAAGTAAACTCTGCAAATCTTTAAGTTTGCAGGCATTAATGGGGGCTGGGAGTTCTGGGCTGGCTCCTTGGCCCTGGGAGCTGAGGTGCAGAGCAGGGACATAAAGCTCTGATCCACAAGCCATCAGAACCAGCAGGGTGATTTTCTTTACTTTCCCTCCGTGCTGGGAAGTGATGTCTGAAAAGCTCAGGGACTCTCCATGTGCTTCAGGAGTTGTGTGGGCAATGCAGAAAGTGACCTGGAAAATCAGGCAGGGTCAGGATTGCCTCAGTACAGCTGAGGAAAATAGAGGCTCCTATGGACTGGAATGTTCCTTGCTGCAGAAAAACTACTTAGGCTGTGAGTATTTGAGGGAAACAACCGGGTTTTAGTCCAGTGTTTTGCAGTATCACTGCAGTGGAGTCCTGGTCTATGAGCATCGGAGAGAGGGGAGAGGAGCTCCAACTATACAGCGACGAAAATCCAGGTCTCTTGTTGCCTTTCATAATAAAATTGCTCCTCCCCTGTATTTATCTAGTTTATCTAGATTATTATTATCTAATCTTTTTTAAGCCATGCATGTAGCTTTATACTCTCCTTGTTCTGCATGGATTTAAATTGGGTGTCCAGAGAAGGGGAAGGGTCTGCATCCCCAGGAGAGGCTGAGGGAGCTGGGAAAGGGGCTCAGCCTGGAGAAAAGGAGGCTCAGGGGGAACCTTCTGGCTCAGCTCCCTGACAGGAGGGGACAGCCAGGTGATTATTAGGAAAAAATGTCATAACTAAAAGGGTGATCTGGCACTGGAAGAGGCTGTGCAGGGTAGTGATGGAGTTCCCCATCCCTGGAGGGATTTAAAAGCTGTGTGGATGTGGCACTTGGGGACACTGGTTAGCGGTGGCTTTGGGAGTGCTGGGGAATGATTGAACTCCGTGGTCCTAGAGGGCTGTTCCTACCTTTCTCATTCTATGGATGCAGGTGTTGGTGGATGATGTTTTACTGCCCACTGAAAGCAGCAGCTTTCTCCTTGACTCTTAAAACAGCTGCAGAACGATATAAACTTTCCCTTTCCACAGGGAAAGGGAGGACCATGACAGCACACAAAACTCTCGCTTTGGAGCTCCCAGGAAAGGGCTGACATCCCCTGCCACAGTTACACACATCACTGGTCCTGGGGAATTCACCTCCTGTGACTGGTGCTCACCTGTGGGAGGAAAGCTTGAAGCTCAGGCAGGGTGTGGGGGACCTGGAGCAGCCTCCATGTCCTGCAGGGCTTTCAAAGCCAGGGCAGACCCGAGGCAGCTGTAAATGGGCTCTGGAGCGCAGAGAACAGTGCTTTATAGCTGGTGCCTCTTTTGGGGACTTGCAGACTGCTCCTGAGGGGTCTCTAAAAGTTAACAGGGAAAATGGTCAGAAGGCTGAGATGGGCTCCACAGGGGTCCAGGCTGGCGCTGGAATGTTCACAGCATTTCTGCAGGTCAGGCATGCTGGCTGTGGCTTGCTCAGAAAAGTGATCTCCTCTTGCAGTGCAGGCTCTGAACCTATTTGTGGACATAAAGAGCTGTTTTTTGGTGCAGGTGAATGGAGCCTGGTGTGAGCTTTGGCACGACCAAGTCCTCCAAGCACAACCATGTGTCTGATATGTCACAGAGTCTTGCGTTAAATGAGCAAGAAGCTGCACTGTGACAATGTGAGGTCGTTGTTTTTAGTCTTGTTTCCTAAAGGGAGAGAAAGATTAATGCAGCCATGCTCTGTGTGACTGTTTGGGTATGTGGGTCCCTGTCACTGATTTTTTCTCCCATCACTCTCTATCCATAGCCCAGTTTCAGTCACATCTGAGAGAATCTCAAAAATATTCAGTTTTAACGTTTTTTTGATAGATAGCCAGGCTTTAGAGAGAGTTCTAATTCCTCCTCCCAGCACAGCTCAGCTTTAACTAGACTAGAAGATGGTAGAGAGCAGGAAAGTAGGAAAAGGTTAGAACATGCTGTAATCTAAGTGGATACCAAAGAATCCACCCTTCAATTAGAGATAATTTTATGTGGCTTCTCTCATGTTCAGCACTGTGGGTGATAATTTATCAAAATAATCCCTGCCCTCTTCTGAATGACACATTTTGATACCACACTGCTTATAAAATAACAAATACAATTTTTACTTTTCCTTTCTCTTTTAAAGATGGCGGAAGTGCCAACAGTGCCTTTTCCAGACAGAAACCTAGGAGCAGGATATTAACCCAGTGCCTTCAACAAGGCAAGAAGGATTTGACACACCTGTTATGGCTGTGGTCACCCTGGATCTTCTCCTTGTCTCCTGAACTATGGAGCTGGGGTACATGGCACAGGAAATACGCAGACTTTGGTGGGCCTCTAACCTTGTCAGTTGTGTATTAGCACTCTCAGGTGCATAAATTATTTAGTGTGGTTGTTGTACCTTTGCCTAGTGCTGTGTCCTTTTTGTTCCTGTATGTCACTTCCACCACCTGCTCCAAAAGCTGCACACTGGGTGAGGCCTTGCCAGGGCTCCATGCTGGATCACCCAGCGGTCATATGGGACATCCTAAGAAATCAGGGAAACTCTCCTTGCCCCCCAGGGTTGCTTTGTTCCCAATTAGATTCCAGCTGCAAAGGGAAGAGCTGCTTCTCAGCTTGGATAGTGCCTATCGTGGTAAAAAGCTGGATGTGCTTGTGCAGGATGACTGATGTGAAAGTGCTTTTCTTGAGCTGCCTGGTGGGTCCACATTTCAGCTTTGTTCAGTAAAGCACTTAAGCATGTGCTTAACATTAAGTGTGCTGCTGACTGGAGGGCTTGGACAATAAATATGCTACTGGAAAAGTCTCTGGACCATACATTTATTAGTCTGTCTAAAAGCCCTGTTATTTCTTCTTCACTTCTGGAGTAAATCACGTCTTTCAAAAGCCACAGTTGTGGGTAAATGTCTGATTTTGATAGGCGTTGCATATTGCAGCTATTGCTGATTTTAAATCAACTTATAGATGCTCAGTGCATCCGCAAATGAGACCCAGCTTGGCTCCTCTCAGTGGTTTGGTGTTTTTTGAGAAATCTGTCTTTGAACTACCCATCTGCAGGCTTTTTCTTTTTACTGTCTGTGTGGCCATCCTGCAATTACCTGTGGGTTTATGATCCTTCTCTAGAGAACAAGTTGGTTGAACGATAAAGATGGGGGTGATAAACTGGGGCAGGGTATGATATCAGTTACGAGTGTCACGTGAGTGTCCCTCCAGATTTACGCTGCTGCAGCTTCGCTCTGGATTGGGCTCCAAGATTTGCTATAAATGGCCTTTTCAACAATTTTGGAGCGGTGTCTGTTGAATAAAAATGTGCCATCGAGGCTTGAGTGCCTTTGATTGCAGTGAAGACAGACTGGAGTGAGCAACTCCTTGGCAAAGTCAGTGTAAGGTAAATCTGTGGGAGTGGGAGGAAGAAACTAAACCATGTTTTTAAAGGGTTTATGACTGGCAATTTATTTCCTTAACCCCTTGTTCAGAGCTGGGCAACAGTAAACAGTGAAATTTAGTCTCATGGTTGCCTCTGAAATGAATTGACCATGCAAAGAAAGACTGTAACTCCCCAAGGCAGCAACAGATTTTGGGAACCGGCTTGAAATGCTCTGAAATGTTTGGGGAAGTTGGGGCCTGTGCTTAAGACTTTTTGGAAAACTGGATTTCTATGAGGTGGAGGAAGAACAGATCTCCAAATCATTGTTTGCTTGTTCATAAATCCTACCTCTGATTATTCCCATGTGGGGTCACGTGTTCAGTTCTGTGAAATCCCTGGAAAATAAACAAGTAAGAGATCAGTTTGGGAGCTGAAGTGAGCACAGGCAAGTCAATGGTGCCGCTCAAATCTAAAGTCAGTGCAGAGCTGGGCCTTAAATCTGCTATTTTTAGCAGTCAGCACCGCAAGAGCACAATCAGTCTATATTTACATCAGATAATATTTGTGTTTACTATGTAATTACATCGACCCTTTTTACACACATAATTAACAGTTTGCCATCGCATCCCGCTGGGTTGACATCTGTAGGATTCAAAAAGGGTTCAGGATCTCCAAAGAGTGTTTTTGTTTCAGGTTAGACGTGGTCTGATTGTCTAAATTAAAGACATGTCAAACCACATGAAAAGTTCAGGACAGAAGGTAACCACACAGGATGTGGCATGTGGGCCAGGTAATCATAGTGGTGGAAAGAACGGCCACACTTGTGAGGAGCCTCTCCTCCACAAGCTTTGGAAAAAACAAAACAAAACAAAAAGGCTCCTTTTTTGTTTTTAGTAGGAAATAAAAATTAGTAAATGCAACCTCTGGCTGCAAGGAAGCCCAAATAAAGCAAACCAGATGTTCATTAGCTAATCACTTGCAATTTTTCCCCCCCTCTTATTCTTCATGGAGGAAAAGAAAATTGAGCATGTGGGAACTTGCCTGTTGAGAAAACATTTGGATCTTCAGTCATTTATCTGTTTCACCTCTGACTCGGTTCAGGCCCCCGTTAAAAGGCGGGCAGGGTGCTATCAGAGAGAAAGGTCAGCGGGGATCACTGCAGATGCTTTTCAGCTGGGGCGACCCTCGGGGCGATCCCGGCTTTCGCGGGCACGGGGAGTCGGCTCAAAACAAAACAGCAAACCAAACACAAGCCCGGCGAGTGCGGCGGGCCTTTGAACTCCGTCACTCGTGTTTGTCTTATTCCTAAATTGCAGTGTCATTTCTGTACAGTGCTCGTTATAATCACAGCCATCCATCAGGAAGTGTGTTTATTACACCGAATACCAACGAATACTGAATGGCGAGCTGCTTATTTCCCAGTGTTATCAAAGGAAAGCAACATAACCTTTATTCCCTTTGGGTTGATGTCATTTTATTTTCCCAGCATAATATGAGACAGAAATAGGCCCAAGATTGTACTGCAGTTGGTGGATTTTATCAATAATAGATTACTAATACATAAAGCCATCTATGTGCACAGGAATCATGGAATCATTAAGGTTGGAAAAGCCCTCTGAGATCACCAATCCCAACTCAACCCAGCACCACCCCCACATTCCCCACTAGACCATGTCCCCCAGCCTCTCAGGAACAGTGTTATTGCATAGGAAAGCTTACAGTAGCTCACTACTTGCTTCATGCTTTAACAACATTTAATTCAACAGTGTTAATTTTAATGCACGGTAGCCTAACAGCTTTTAGGAACCTGACACTGCTCGGTAAGTTGGGCAGGTGTAAGATCTCACCCACCAGAAAGCAGAGCTATCCTCATTGTATCTTGGTTGTCATGTGACAGCTCGCCCACTGCAGAATCCTAGAATGGCTTGGGTTTCCCCTTCCACTGGACCGGGTTGCTCAGGGCCCCTTTGAGTGGTTTTACTTGGGAGAGCTCTTCTGGGAGAGTTCCAACAATCTTCCTCTGCAAGGGTGAGGCTCTATTTGGATGAAGATCCTTTTCCTAATAGTTTGATCTTGTGCTGTTTAGATGATTAGCACATAAACTGGAGATTGAATGAGTATTGCTCAGATGAACTCACTGAGTGGCAAGTAGCATGGGAAAGTGTCTGGCAATGAGTGGAGCTCTACAAGGATTTTTCTGGGGGATGGATCTTATTTAATATTTTCATGAATGACCTTGGCACAAAACAGAGCGCGTTGCTGAAGTCTGCTGATGACACAGACTTGGGAGACGTACCATGCAGAGAGAACTGGATGACCTTGAAGACTGGAATAATAGCAAAGAGATGAAATCCAGTACTGAAAAATGCAAAGTCACAAGTTTGGGGAGAAATAAGAATTTCCACTGTAGAGACTCACCATCTGTAGATGACAAAGGAGAAAAACTCGTGGATAATTCACGGGACAGTCTCTGAACCGTCACACCTTCACATATCCCAGAAGGAGTTTCTTTCAGTAGAAGGTAAATTTGCTAGGAACTGTGACACCCTTTGGATCATTCTGGTTCCCATGTTCCTGAGGTGTGAGTCTGACCTGGGCTGCTTACAGAAGAAGATGGAGATGTTGGAAGGGAAGAGCTTGTCTTTTGGGAGAGGAATGCAAGGGAGGAAAGTTTAACCTAGAAAGTGAAAGCTGAGAAGAGGGGTGATGGTTGCGCATCTAAATATCAGGATGGTAAACATCAGAGAGGAAAACAAGCCATGTAAGGTAAAGAACACGAGGCTAAATGTATAAATTACAAATTTTAGATTGGATGTCAGCGAAAAAATCTTCACAGAAAGGGTGATCAGACACTGGCCCAGGCTACCCAGGGCAGTGGTGGAGTCCCCATCCCTGGAGGGATTTAACAGCCTTGTGGATGTGGCACTTGGGCCATGGGTAAGTCTTGGCCTTTGCAGTGCTGGGGGAACGGTTGGGCTTGATGATCTTAGAAGATTTTTCCAACCCAGCAGATTCTGTCCTATGATTTTATGATTACATTGGTCTGAGTGCACTGGGTTCAGATCAGAGGAAGGTTTGTGACTTAAGGGAAGCTCTTAAGAACAAGCTTGACGTGTTTGTGGAAAGGATTCGAGAACACGGACTTTGGAGGTGGTTTCCTGGGGAGTGGTCACATCGGAAGTCTTTTTGTGGCTAATGATTTCCTTACCTGGACCTTGTTTCCAAGGGGGGCTTAACAGCATATGTGGTAGGGGCAGGAGGCCAGTCATGCCTCTGGGTACTTTAGTATTTACTGGGGTTTGTAGAGTTAGAGGTTGGTGGGAGTCAGATGTTTTATGTTTGGCCTCTGTTAGTGTGTATGTGATTAATCTGGTTCAGTTAATGGACACTGCACTCCATCCTGTGGTTTCTGTGTGTTGATTCTGAGTGTGGTGTGTATCTTTTGGGTGTTTGAGTTGGTTTATGTTCCTGGGTGTCTACATGACCTGATTAATACTGCCAGGTTAATGCAAATGAAAACAGAAACCACAAAGGAAAGAACTGCATATTGAACAGCACATGACTGGCTATCCGTTCATCAGATATATAGGAAATGGAATTTATTAACCCACTGTTTTTATCCTTGTCATCAGTGGTTAAAAAGAAAGTATTTAGGTCTTGAGTAGCAGCAATGGGTAAATAACAGCACTGTTATTCTCAGCTGCTAGGCAAAACCAACTCATTGTCTTTCTTGTATCCCTTGTACTCCCAGAACAAGCTCTCCACAGGGCTCAGAGGGATCTTCCATCCTTGCTTTACATGCAGCCATTTCTGGTCCAGAGTTGAGAACTCCACCTTGAACAAATCTATCTCTCCTCAAAACTGAGTTTCTCAAGACAGGTCAAAAACCCCCCACGTGCTGTTCCAAAAACAAACTGAAAGAGAAGCAGAGAGAGATGTCAGTGAAATCTGGACTCTGGAGGAGCCAGCAGGAATGTCTCCAACCACTCCTACAGAATTTCACAGGTGGTTTTGAAGAGTTGGCTGTTGACTTCAAAAGAGAGGAAAATAAATGAGTAGTTAGAAATGGTTTTGGAATAGGAGATTTCTGTCCCTGCAGGTAGCCTGATGCACTGACCCCACGCAGCCTGAGCAGGTGCTGGACACAGAAACCTCCGCCTGGCAAGGGGGAATCGGTTTCTCTGCTGTGACCACACAAATGGTCAGGAATGCCTGTGAGACATGAGGGTGCTGATGTTTCCATTGACTCCAGTGGCTCCTTCAGGGTTAAAGTTAAGCATGTGCTCAAGGCCATCGCTGGATCAGGGCCAGCCTAATCTGCCTTGCTAGATGCTGGCCCAAAGCAATTCCCAAAAACTCTTTTCTTCCCATCAGCCAGCCCCTTGATTTGCAAACTCTCGACTCCCCCGAGCTGCTTGGGCTGGATGTTATTTTCTGGTACCTGCAACGCTGTGATTGGGAATTTGTGTAAATTCTGTTCCAATATTTTGCTTTTGGAGTCTCCCCCTGTGAAGATTTGTATAGCATAGCCCAGCACATCTGGCCACTTTTAATAACCCTTGGGAGGGCATGTCAGTTTAACACTCAAGTCTCTCTTCCTTTGCCTTGCTAACCGAAATGTTCAGCACCACAAAAAAAAAAGGGGGGAAAAAAAAAAAAGGGATCTTAAGGGATGGTTGCTGTAAAAAGCAAAATTTGCTTAATGGGAAGTAAAAAAAGAAGCCAAAGAAAAGTTAAAAAATGGTTTTTAGCCTGCAGCTTTCCTCTAGCTGCATCTGACCCAAAGGACAATGACTGTTTAGCATCGCTGGAGGGTGGCGAGCACTTTCTTCTGTCAGTGACAATTGCCATGATGTAAGGGGCACTCCACACCCTGTGGCTGACAATTAACAACAAACCTGGATTTCCCGGTCGTCTGGCATCACCTTCCTTGCAAGGAAGTGAACCCAGCCTGCCTGTGAGTGGAGAGTAAGACTTTTTCAACCCTTCCCTTCCCAACTTGCCCAAGGGAAGAAGCACCCGCATCCCACTCTAGGCACCCCAGAAGCTGCTATTTAAAAAATGGTGCTAATTAAGGAGATGGCTGTGGGTCCCTGCTGAGGGAGGGCTCACAAAGACCAGGTGACTCCACAGGATCCGCTCCTTATTAAAATGTGGCAGATTTAGTCTGTAAAGACCCTCTCCATTGTTGAGAGGTCACCTCTTCCCTCCAAGAGATTCAGCAGAGGGAAAGCTGTGGTGCTCTGCTTCCCTGGCTGAAGAAGGATGTTTCCTACACTTTCTGGGAGGCTTTTGCTGTTTTAAAGAGACCGGGATTTACTAGGCAGCAGAGAGGGGCAGTGTATCTCCTGCTCCATTTGCCCAGGGCATATTGGCTTTTCATACAGGTTTTGATTGCACCCTTCATTAAAAGAGTCATTTCTCCCTCCAAATTAGGTGGAATCCAGCACTGAAAGAATCCAGCCCAAGTCCCAGTTTATTTCTCCATAAAACATCTGTATTGTTCTTCCAGGATGGCTCTGCCAAATGAGTCCTCAATAAAGCCAAAACCTGGCAATAGACAAAACGCTAAAAAGCGCCTTTTTAATATGGAAAAGTATCCTGCAGTGTTGCAATCTTCCAGTGGAGACCACCCCCTGCCCCTGAGAAATGCAGAATAGCACCAGGCCCGCAATTTGCCTGGGGTAAAGCAACAGAGCTGGGTCTGTGCTGATTTACTCCAGCCAGAGGATCTGCCCTATGGTTTCTTGGAGTTTTTTCCCTTTTGTTGGTTTTTTTTTTTTTTCTTAAAGTTCCTTAACTTCCTTTTCCTCCTTTTTTTTTTTCTTGTGGATAGAAGCTTTGTAAGTTCCTTCTTTTATTGTTAACTCATTTGGCAGGAGCAGGCAAGCAACAAAAGTGTTTTATTTGGAAATAGTTGAGGGGGGAAGTCGACAAAGTCCGAGCTCAATGCTGATTGCATGAGCTCTGGGAGGTTTTCACCTCTGCTTCCAGACTGCACCAGGCTGGGATTATCTCATTTGATTTCATTGGATCTGTGTGCTGTTAAGAAGTGGGGAAGATTAAAGGTTAGTGAAGTTTGCCTTTGTGTCACTCTAGAAGCTTTTAGTTATTTAAGTGCAAAGTGTTCGCTCTCTCCTCCTTCTCTGTGGACTGAAATATCACACAATGTTCTGCTTTGCTGATTTGAATGTGAAATGTGACTTCTACAGCTTATATATCCCATTGCAGAAGAGATCCAGAGGAAGAAGCACGGGGGAGATGCCTTTATTGGCTAAAGAGAAAACTGTAGTGTGTGAAAGGCATTGAGAGCTGAATCTCCTCCATCCGAGCATTGCACTCAGAAATGCTCTCTCTTTTATGGCCAGCTATAATACCTGCTATGGTTTTGATCTGTGATGTTGTCCATTGATTTCTTTCCAAATCTTCCCCTCCACAAAAATTCCACTCTGCAGAGATTAAAGGCTGCACTCAGGAAAAACTCAAACCAAAAGAGGAGCAGTGCATGAATGCGGGCAGATCTTTCCTCTTTTCCTCCATGCTCGAGGCTCCTGTGGATCTGTTGGGATCTGCCCCTTCTTGTGCAGCACTAAATGCACACCAGAGCTGAGGTGTGTCCGTCTCTGTGCTCTGCAGGGCCAATCCAAAATAGCTCAGGGCCAGATTTCTAAGAATTCACCACCCACAGCCAGAGCCAAGTTGGGAAGTCAGGAGTGATCCGAGTGTCGCGAGTAGGACACGTCTTGTGGTGTGGGGAGGAGCTGTGTAGCTGTGTATGTTCATGTGGGTGTGAAGGGATTCACCCGAGTCCAGAGAGGCCCTCAGTGTCGGCACCAAGAGCAGCCTTTTGTGGCCTGGGAGCAGATCTCCAGCCCCTCATTTTCCACCAGGACAGCGGCGATGAGATTGTGGTGCACACGGACACGCTGAGCTCTTCGGAAATGCTGGCTGCTTTTTGTGGTGCGTCAGTGGGAATGGGGTTACCGGGGCAGCTCATCCACTGCCCGAGTGCTGAGCTGTTAAAAAGCCAGCCCTGACCCCGACAGCCTCTCTGGGCTTGGGGCTGGGATATGGAGCCTCTCTGCACCTTCCCCGGCCTGGGAAAACTTTTCCTGCTTCACCGGTGAGTTAAAGTTAATTAATTGATGCTTCTGAGACAGTGTGATGATAGAAAATGCAGTTTGCCAGATAAATATTATTAGTGCCCTGTGGGTGTTTGCAGTTCCAGTGTGCTATTCCCTGCAGGGACTGACTCATGTCATCCCCACAGAGCTGATTAGGGAGCTGTCACATGCCTTCCACCACCACCAACCTGTACCTGTTATCACACAGTGCACTTGCCCAACCAATTGTTAGGTTCTCGATAACCTGTGGCTCCCCAGATCACAGGTCAGGCCTCCAGAACTGCAAAAACCTTTTGAAAATCAAGAGACGGTTCCATTCTGTGAATGCTACTTTTAGCCTTTAGCATGTGTTCAGGCCACCTCCTGGAAAGTGTTTTCTTTAAGACCAGAAAGATCACAGACTTTTTTATTTTTCCTTAAAGTGGAAGTGCTGGATGGAGTGGCACATCAGGAGCTTGGGTTTCACGTAACATCAGGGAAGATTTGCAGTAAAATCACAAGCGTTGGCAACAGAGGTTTTTTTTCCCTGAAAGGGCCGACACAGCTTGGTGCTCCAGAACGCAGCTTCTTGGCTGGCGCAGCTCCAGCTCTACAGATGCCAGGGGAAGGACGCAAACTGATGGCTGCTGAGGACCTGCCACCCTTGTGCTTGGTGCTGGTCAGTGTTTTAAGGCCCACAGAGAAGCACCTGTTGATGTGGTGCCTTGCTGGAGACAGTGCCAGCAAGGGAGAACAGCATCCCTGGAGTGATGGAGAGCAGGGAAAGCTGAACCCCCTTTCCTCCTGCTCTCCACTTTGGGGGTGGCTGGTGCGCAAAGTCTCATGGCTTCTGTTCAATACCACACTCAGAAAGGGAGGGAAAGGTTTCAGCATGGAAAGCTGTGCCTTTGCACGAGCTTTTGCCTTCAAACAAGCCTACTCCTGCTCCATGGAGTCAGGCTCTCAGGGCATCTGGAAAAGAAGGCTGGATTTGGAGAAAAAACATCAAGGCTTGTTTTTAGAAGGGGACCTTGAGAGCCCGGGCTTGGGAGATTCTCTCTAAATTTTGGGACAGGATGGCTGCTGTCCTGCAGAGCTGCCTCCTGTCCTTTCCCTGCTGAAATCCCCCACCCCACTGGGGTCAGCCTTCCAGCGTCCATCCTGCCGGCGCACACAAAGTGCAGCTCTTGGAAAAGCGAATATAATTTTAAAGTTGGCCTGAGAAGCCTCCATCTAGTTTTCAGGGTTCCAGAATGTTGTTTTATTAGGATTACAGTCTTGTTCTTCTTGGGTTTCAGCAGGCGTTTATGACTGTTACAACAGGAATGAAAAGCTGGGGCTGGAATCGGCATCGCGTTCTCCTGCCAGGCGCAGGGTTCACCGTGGAGGCCAGACATATGTCTTTCTCCCACAGATGCTACTTTTTCTTTTTCTTTTTTTTTTTTTTCTGGATGGGGAGGTGAGCTCTATCCTCTCCCTGGAAGAGAGGGCTGGCAGCAGCTCTGAGCGCAGACACGGTGGGGGCTGCACGGGTGGGGGGCCCCATCTGCTGAAGGTAATTGCCCTGTTGCTTCACATTGCTCCTCCCTGCCCTTTGTGGTGGGGAGAGAGCAGGCCTGGGGGTCTGCAGGGAAGTTGTGTTTGTGTAGGATGCTGTGTTCTTCCCGTCCCCATTCTCTCATGCCCCATGGATGCGTTTCCTTGGAGGCTCTGAGGTAAGCAGAGGGGGTTGGCGGGGGAGAAGAGCCCTCCAGGGTCAGAACCATCTGTGGCTAAAGATATTTCTCTCTCTTTTTTTTCCCCAGCCTGCTTTCTCCAGGCCCAATACCATCCATCTATGTGGATTTCTCCCTGTGTGGGTCAAAAAATCTCCTCAAGGACTCCTGAGCCAGGGAGGAGTTCCCTGTCTCTGCAGAGCTCACACCGTCTACAAGTGAGAGGCATGACCATGAAGGTGAGGGGGTAAAGGCAGCCCTCAACATCCATCACGAGTGCTCTGCTATCACAGAATCCCAGAATGGTTTGGATTGGAAGGGACCTTAAATCCCAACCATTTCCAGCCCCTACCATGGGCAAGGACACCTTCCACCATCCCTGTCCAGCCTGGCCTTGGACACTTCCAGGGATCCAGGAGCAGCCACAGCTTCTCTGGGCAGCCTGTGCCAGGGCCTCCCACACTCACAGGGAAGAATTTCTGCCCAATATCTCATCTAAATGTAACCTTTTAGGTCTTGTGGCTGTGTTGATTTGGGCATCCAAATCCCACATGTTATCCCCAGAAATGAGGGAATTCAGTGTGTCCAAACAGCCCAGCCTGGGGGAAGAACTCAGGCCTCTTCTTGGGTAATTTCTGGCTGCAGGATGGTCGGTCCCTCTGTACTGTAATAATTAGCAGGCAGATCCTGCTGACTTGGGAAACTCATCTGAGGTTTTGTTGGTGTGTTTGTTGTTTTTATGAGAAGATCCATATGCCTTTCAGATTTTGTTATTTTCAGAGAGCTGATGATCTGAGGAGCAGAATGAGGAGTTGACATGGCCGGTTGTTTTCTTGGCCTGCTCTAAGTAGCAGATGTAGGTTGGTCGAAGGGCTTCAGCTCGTTACTTTATACTGGGGGAATTCGATGAGTTTTATTGCAAAGGCATTAGGGCAGCTCGTGACAGCTCTCAGCCCGGGGAGAAAAGAGAAGGCTTTGTACCTGGCAGGTACTGATCATCCACCAGCGCCCCTTCATGAGCTGGAGCATATCCAGGAGGCAATATGGGAATTTCTGTATGTAGTTAAAGTTTATGAGACTGCCTGCCTGAATGCATGTGTGTGTGTGCCTGTGTGGAGTGGAACAAGGATCTCCAGCACAATACTTAGTAAAAATCCAGTTTCACCAGTGGGATAAGGGAGATCAAGCACCAACTGAACATGATCCTCAGGTCTGCCCCGACGGCTCAGCCGTTGTGTTTATGGCAGGCACAGTAACTGCTCACACACCTGGTTTATGATTTACCCTGAAACCCTCAATCTGACCTGGATTTTCCGAATCAGAACTTTGTTTTAAATCTAAAGATAACAATGCCTAGTAATCCAGGCTTTTCTAGCGCGGGGCTGGCTTCTTTCTAGGGGATGGAAATCCTGTCTAACATGCAGCGCCTTTTGCATCTGATGGTTCCTCTGAAATGTGTGCTCACTCAGGATGTTTAGGAAGTGGGGAATACAGCTTGAGCCACAACTTTATCAGCAGAGAACACACTACTCAGCTCTAAGTGCTTGCTAAGTCCGTCCTGTCTTTCAGCACTTTCCTCCTCCTGCTGAATAATCCATATTTAGTGTTGTTTTTATCAGGTTTTTGAGATTAAGTCTCTCTCCCCTTTGAGAGTTGAGCTTCCCATAAGTGAGAGCAAGCAGCCTCATTTTATATCTGTTTTTAACCTAATGAGGCTGCAGCTTCAGACTTTTGGGGCTCCCCTTGGGATCCTATTTATGAACCCCACTGACATGGTCCTTAGAAATGTTCCCCTTCTTATTTCTGGCCACGCTTGCCAGTGCTGACCTTCCATTTACTCCATCCCTCTGCTCTCAGGATGTCTCCTGGGTCTTGACCAGCCTTTGCACCTGTTTTCCACACTTATCCCACTTTGAACTACCCCGTTTCAAACGCAACTGAGCGGAGAATTCATCAGAAAGAATCACGAGTGCCCTACGCAGCATCAATGACATACAGATAATAGATGTTTGTACTGGTCCCTGAGTCATCTTGTGGTTTGTAGGTCATTTCCTCAGGTATGATTTTCCAATCTTCCTGGTACTGATGATGTCTTTTAACTCTGTGCCTCAGGCAATTTGGATAGAAATGATTCCACGTTTAGCAGCAGCGTGGTAGAGGCAGTGTTAACTGCAGTCATCCCACAGCTGATACTGAGAATTCCTCCAGTAACCTCCCTTCAGTTCGCTTGTTCCATCAGTACAACACGCTCTCATCTCCATTTTAGACAATTTATTATCCTCCTTACCACACTTGTCTCATCCCTCGGTTCTCCAGTTTCACCATAAATGTTGTGGCGCAACGTATCAAGGATTTACCTAGTATTCGGATAGAGCAGCCTGGTACAAGAGCCTGACATTTCTATCCAGACTGAGGTTTTTTTCCCTCTGTCACACTTTGCCACAGCTGTCTATACTTTACCCAGTGTTTCTTCAGAACCTTTGTTTAATATTGATAATGCTGTTATGAGCCTGTGAGTGCTCAAGTTGTTGTTTTTTCTCATTAAATAAAGCCACTACATTTTGCTTTTCTCGAAGGTATCAGTTTCAGTGCAATAAATCTTATCAGCAGATTTGCAGTTCCACGTGCTACTTCCTTCAGCACTCAGAGCTGGACTGACATTGCTCCTTCCCTGCTCAAGCACATCCACTATTTCAGTTCTGCTTGGGTCGGTGAAATGAATATTTCTCCTCGAGGGATCACTGCAAACTCTGTGTTCTGGGTGTTGGTCTCTTTGCCCAGGGAACAAGGGACAGGAGAGGAAGAAACACCAGGGGAGGTTCAGATTGCATATTGGGAAAAAATTCTTCATGGAAATGTTTGTCCAGCCCTGGCACAGCTGCTCAGGGCAGTGGTGGAGTGCCCATCCTTGGAGGGATTTAAAAGCCTTGTGGATGTGGCACTTGGGTTTATGGGACAGTGGTGGCCTTGGCAGTGCTGGGGGAACAGTTGGACTCGATGATCTCAGAGGGCTTTTCCAACCTCAGTGACTTTCTGTACTAAACGCATCTAAAAAGATGAAGCTTTACCTTTTTACTCCCTCTGTATTCAACTTCTATCCTGCCCATCCAGACCTGCCTTAGATTTCTGCAGTCAGGATCGTCTCCGCAGCACATCTGCTGTCACTGAACTTGTGTGGGGAGATTTTCCTGGAACTGGCTCGGGTATACACAAAAAGAGCTTAGAATTCTAGAATGGTTTGAGTTGGAAGGGACCTTAAATCCCATCCAGTCCCACCCCCTTCCATGGGCAGGGACATTTTCCACTGTCCCAGGTTGCTCCAAGCCCCATCCAGCCTGGCCTCGGACACTTCCAGGGATGCAGGAGCAGCCACAGCTTCTCTGTGCCAGGGTCTCACCACTCTCACAGCCAGGAATTCCTCCCCTGTATCTAACCTGAATTTTACCTGGTGTTGGTTTCGTTCTTCCCAGCAGAAGAAAGCTCAAGGAGCTGTATCTGAAGGAGGTAACCTTCCCAGCTGAAGGAGGGAGGATCTCCTAGAATGGGTGAAAAACATTTAGACTTTTGCCAGGTTAGTAGCATTTTCCAAGCTAATTTCACAGGGCAGTGTCAGGCTCAGAACATGTCACAGGCATCAGGATTTGAGTCTTAAAAGATGCTTCAAGGTGCACAGGCAGCACACAGACCCTGCACCCCTGCCAACAAACCCGGTGTGCCCTCAGAATTTGGGGGTGCCTTCCGTGAGGATGGGATTTCCCTCGCTGTAATTTCTTTCCCAAACAATACTAAAAAGGGGGGAAATCTCTAAGCTTCAAACTGGAAGTGAAATTCAAATTTCTTTCTCCATTTAATTTGTGCCCTGAGTGCAAACGGCATTTTACAAACACTCGGAATTTGGTTGCGTTTGGGGACAGTTTCACATGGCCAATGAAAAATCTGTTCTTTATCCAGAGATTCCCTTGCTAGTTATTTTTTAAGCCCTTCCTACAAAGAATTAGGACACCAGAACATTTCAAAGCACGGGGCTCAGGGATTGTTCGAGAAACCCCTGGAGCAGAGTTTGTTCCCCTCTGAAACAGGTGAGTCATTGTGCTTGATATTAAAAATATATTAAAAAATCCTCCCCACACACAAACCAACCCCGAGGCCCACGATTAACCATGAGGTATTTCACCCATGTGGCTGCAGTAAGGCAACATTTTAACCAAATAAAACCATATTCTTGCAATAGGAAGTATTTAATTATCTTTGTAATGGACAGCAGCGTTACTTCTACCTTTAACAAAGGTTTTGTTCTGCAAAAAATTTTTTTTCCCAGGCTTTGTTCTGAGAATATATATAAGTGTTGGCAGGACCAGTGACCCATGGAGCTGTAATGCAGTGGGTTGCTATAAAACAGGGGAGAGAAATCCAAAGTTTTATTCTGGCAGCCTTAGTGGAGGTGGAATCAGGGAGTCTGAGAGTGGGAGCTACAGGGATTTTTGTAGGGAAAAAAAAATAAAAAAATCCCCACTTGTAATTTTCCCATTAGGAAATATGCTGTAAAAACGTGGGTTTTAAAAGATCTGGAGGAAACCCTTACTTTTACCCAATTTATTAAGGTTTTTCCTGCTTCACTTGAAAAGAGAAAAATGAGTTATTTCACATATTTCTTTTAAATGATTTTTTCCCTGGAAAACATTTAAAATGTAGAGCATTACTTGTATTACTTTCTTAGGGAGAAGATTAAAAAGTGAAAGGTTTGCATTTAAATGTGAAAAGCAAAACTTTTAAAAGCAAGATTGAAGCAATTAAAACAAAAATATAAGGCTTTTAAAAAGCAAAGTACTCTCTCATATATATAATTTTTAAACATCACTCACTCTTGGGGAGAAGTCATTTGTTTAAAAGGAGAAAAAGAAACATTTCTAGCAATTCTTATACTTAGATGCTTAATTTTAATTTTTTTATGAAGCCTTTCATTTTGAATTAAAATATCCCTTTTAGCTGAACAAAAATACTTTCAGATCAAACTTGCCTTCAATAAACCCCAGATTCTCAATTAAGTAACTTCAAAGTTTGCTTAGTTTAACTATTCACGGTATAAAATACAGAGTAGTGAGATTGAGGGCGGCAAATTTGACCTCAAAAATTTGCTAGAACCTCTGCACTTTTCCTTGCAGGCTATTTAAATACATCTAAAATGCAAAAGCAGAAGGGTTTTTCTCAGAGAAACGTGAGTGAAATGTGAATGGTGACAGGGAGTGATGTTGTAGGAGGTGCTGAACCTGCTTAATCATCTTTGGTTCGGATTTTAACAGGTTTCATGAGGTTTTATTTAATGTTTTTGCCTGTTGTTTCAAAAGCAAAGCGGTGAGGCTGAGATGGAGGTGGCCTAAATCAGGAGGACCTGTTTATCAAAGAGATGATTTTGCAGTGCTGTGTTTCTCCCTCCCCTGATGTGTCTCTGATATCTCTCCATCACCAGAAGAGCGGGTGGCTGCACCTCGGAGGAAAAGGTGAATGCCCACTTTGCACATCCTATTTTTTCTCCCAAATGGGATCTTAAACACAGCTACGGTGGCAATTAAAATAATGAGATACATAAAAGACACCTGCTTTAAATAAATACAGTAATCTGCCCAAAGCTCCCTGAGCGAGCTGGTATTCAGCAAGAACCTGCAACAAACCTACCCTTAACAACATAATCATTAAAGAGCAGAAACCTTCCCTTCTAATCCCCCTCACACAGGACAACATGTGGATGTTAGCATATTTGGACTGCTTTGCATTCCTTCTTGCCTGCTTTTGAGAACATACTACATTTTAAAACTTGTTGGGTTCTTTCATGTTTTATTTGACCCTATGTAATTGCATTCCTGAAGGAATAACAGGCTCCCACAGTGATTTATACCCTGTATTAAATGTCAGTTTTGAAGAGACACAGTTAGCAGTTTGGTTTAACCTCCTGCCTTCCTATGGAAGTTCAAAACTGAAGTGGAGCTCAGGATCCAAGGGGAAAAGTAAAAAAAAAAAGAAAAAAAAGATGAAAATGGTCTTAGAACTTCGAGGCAGCGTGGAATGAGATGTATGTGTTCCTGGCCCCGCACCTTTGGAAGCCACCGGAATGAGATTCCATAAAGCCATCTCTATTTTTAACCGTAATTTGTGTACTTCATGGCTGCCCTTGACCACTGGGGAAGGCTGTAAATTAGCCCTGTGAAAGGCTCTGCTCTCTCCAGGCAGGAACTGCAGCCTCTCCAAAAACAGGCCAGGACGTTTTCCCTGCAAAGTCAACCGGAGCAACCACCAAACCAACCCCCGGCGGGTTTGGCCCGTGTCCCAAAAAGAAGGTCAGCAAAATAAATTGTCCTTGTAATTAAGAGTTGCTCCTTTGTTTTTATGTGTTTAACTGTGCATAAATAGCAAAGCAGGATGGGTATGTTATTACTGGTTTAAATATTTCATTCCCTTTGTAGACTTCCTTACGACACAGTTAGCAACTGCTTAATCATGCCTTATGACCTAATTAGGGGGGATTCACTTAAATAAATCTTGATGTAATCGTATGTTCTTGATGTAATGGTGCTCTGATGGCTGCATTTATGTGCGTGTGGGCATTTAAATGTAAAAGTAAATGCAGCCTATGTAGAATCTGACACAGGACTTTGATGATCATCATCTTTAGAATCACTGGTGAAACGAGCTACAAGGAGACTTCTTTTAATTGAGAATACACTACGTTAAAACCTATTTCCTATTCCTAGGAACTGAATATCCTGGTGAGCACTGTCCTTGGCAAAGGTGTTTAAATTTTGTAGGATCAGGCCAGTTGCTCTGACACGGGCAAAAACTGTAGTTTTCAGCCGAAGTAATTCAGGGCATTTCCATTGCCTTCTCCAGAGCTTCACTTGCCCATCAGATGAATGTTGAGTTCAGCTCTGATCTGCTGTTTGCCAGGTGGGAAGGCTGACAGCGATCTTTTATTTTGAAGTGGAAAAAAAAAAAGTAGGTGACGATGTCTTCTTAGGGTTGGATTTATCTTGCTGAAGACAGGTGTCTTGAAGTCATGGAATAAGTTGCCCTCTGGAAATGCATCTCTCTGCTGGGTGTTCAGGGAGCTAAAATGACTGGCTCAGACCTGAGGCTGCCTCTCAGGTGGATAGAGTTAGGTAAGATGAATCCTGCCACGTGAAGCACACAAGGTGTTGTGTATCATCTCCCCGACTCATGGACGACCAGATCACTGTAAATGTTTGTGCCTTGCTGGGAGAGACCTGGGATAGGCTCTTCACCAGCTAAATGCAGCTGGAAGACAAGAATTTAGTGTTAATCTGAGGGAACAAGCCCTTGGGGTGCAGTTAACATCTGGAGTACAGGATGAGATATGGCTTTCGTGGCTTTAGATGGCAGAATGAGAGATAGCTGCTCCTGCCCTTGGAATCCCAGACTGGTTTGGGTTGGAAAGGGCCTCAGAGACCATCCCATTCCACCCCCTGCCATGGGCAGGGACACCTTCCACTATCCCAGCTAGCTCCAAGCCTCATCCAACCTGGCCTGGAACGCTTCCAGGGATCCAGGGGCTCTTGTCACATTCTGGCTTCAATGGAGGGAAGCAGCCCTTTCTAGTGGGATTATTCCTGATGGTTTTGTCATTCCAAAGTCAAAGGATCAAGCCTCACAGGTGGACCTCACCTCTGCTTCATGGTTGGTGACTTTGGTGGTGATGATGTTGGGTTTTACCCTGGGTGTAAATCTGCCACCCTCCCCAGTGGGTTGATTCAAGCAGGAGGTTACCCAGCATCAGAAAAAGAAAGAATTTAAATTCAGTGTGAGTAGAGAAAATCAATTCCTAATCAGTATCAATATATCAACATGACTTTACTCAACGGCATCCAGCCCTACAGACAATACTTAGTCTCAGTAGTAATAATTAGGAGTTAGAGAACTTACTGAGGATTATCTCCTGAATTCTTGAATCTTTTGAAAAATATTACTATTTTTCAGACATTTGAGACTCTGAAAGCTGAAACACCAGCAGATGGAGACAAACCCTGTTATCAGACCAGCCCAGATGAGCAGGACCTGTAGGATTTGCAGATTTTCTATAGGGTGCTGAGGTGGAAACCTGAAGGAAGGACACCTTTTATGAAATGTTAAATGCTATTGTTGTCTGCAGATGTTTAATAACATGAACTTAGAGAGAAAAGAAGTTCCCTTAAAAAAAATAAATCTCTTGGTACTAAATGTTTTTTGGCCTGGAATAAAATGTTCCACTTATTTTTGGTGGGTTACATATACATGGGGATGTGTGTATGCATAAACCACTTTAGAAATGCAATTATGCAAACAGCTTCAAAAATTCATTTCAGATGAACAATCAAACCATTTTTGTAAAGTTCCATACAAATATTCTTGCCTTTTTCTGATTTTTGGTTTTGTTTTTTTTTTTTTTTTTTTTTTTACATTTTATGGGAAGTAAATTACGGCTGGGCTTTACACAACTTACCTTTAGGCTTGACCACTCTAAAACTGTGTTTTCTGGTGACTTGGGATAGCTATTTGAAACATTTAATCAGCTTGCATTACAATGGTTGTCCTCAAGTACGATGGCAACCCAGACCTCCACAGGTAAGGTAATTTATTGCCGTTTGAAAATAAATTAAAATAATGAGGATACTCGTCATAAAGGCATCATCAAATTTTAATAACTATAAATGGCAGTAGACACCGTGCCTCATGTTGACTAATTTTGCTTTGCAGATGAAACATAAAAGTTGTAAGTTGATCCAGAACCATTTTGCTTCCATGAAATGCCAAAATAGGATGTTTCCTTGCTGTCCATATCATATTTTCTTCACTGGCCAGAGAGGTTGGTTTTTTACTCCATGTCCTTTGCACTGCAGGTGAACTGGGGGGTTGACACAACCGGTATGAGCAGAGCTGAGATGCAATATCCAAACACAACCCGTGCTGTGGGGTTGTTGTATTACCTGGAGAAAATGTTTTGAACAGAGTGCAAACACGTAATTTTATAGCATGAGCCACAACAGAAAACATGTGCAGGGGTATAGGGCTGTAAAAATCGTCCTTTCCTTAACTGTCTACATAGATGGATGTGGATGCCTTCAAATGCACTGCAGCTACGGATAAAACCAGCACTAAAAATCTCAGGGAGGGCTCAAGAGGAAGGTTTTCTCTTTCTTTTCTTTGGAACAAACATACTTTTGACCATTTTGACTGGTATAAATACAGACCAGTAGAAAAAAGGGCAGAGAGGACCTTGAGAGATGATCTATCCCTCTACCCCAAGGCGAGATCTGCCAGGTCTGAGCCGTTCCTGGTGTCAGCAGAGACTGTAGCTCCTTGACTAATTTGCTCCAGTTCTCACCTGTCCTTCCTCTTAGGAAACGTGTCCAATGCTTGACCTATATCCTCCTTGCTGCAATTTAAACCCATTATTTCTTGTCTTATACCCAGTGGACACGGAGAACAATTTATTACCTTCCTATCTGCAACAACCTTTTACATAGTTGAAGGCTGTTATCATGTCTCCCCCTCAGTCTTCTCTTCTCTAGACTAAACAAACCCAATTCTTTCAATCTTTCCTCATAGGTCATGTTTTCTAGACCCCTGATCATTTTTGTTATGGAAATAAACATCCTTTAAATCAAGTTCTGTGAATCAATCTTGTGTGGAAAGGAAGGGAAACAGAGAGGTTAGAGTTAGCATTGGGAACAGGAATCTGGTGGTGAAAGAAGTGAATTTTCTGAGGTCTTCAGAGGGTACAGCCTTCCATTCTTCTTTGGGTTCAGGAAGTGTATTGAACACAATTTTCTTTCCCCAACTTTCTTGGGAAACACTTTTACCTATTTGCTATGAGAAGGAAGACAGTATTTTATTTCCACAGGCTGTGGGGACAGTGGTCTCTGGAAAAGCACAGAGCAGGGTACCAGAGAGTAATCTGAAGTTGTGTGGTATGTTCTTCATGCAGACTTTCTACAATCAGCTTGCCTGCAGTGGTATCAACCCTTGTTCAAGAAGTGATATAGGTCATCTCCAAAAAGTGGTTTAAAAATGGATCATAACTCCGGGACATTTAATGCAATCAGAAGATGCTGATGAGTTTTTGGCTGTAAATTCTCCTTTATTACGTGGGCTGCTCAGAGAACATTGGAAATACCAGTTCAGCTGTTTCAGCTGCAGAAACCACCCAAGGCATTATCATGAGATGGACATCCTGGGCCTCTCTGCATTGCATCTGCTGTTTTGAGGTTGAGAGAAAGTGGATCTGATGCCTCCCTCAAAAGTTTCATCTATTGTGTACAGTCACTGTAAGCTGGATCTTGATCACTGACAAATCAGGGAGTTTAGGAGATGACCAGCTTAAAAACTGGGCTGCAGAAGGATCCAGGAGAAGCTCCCTGTGTTTGACCTCCTTTCCATCCTTAGAACATCAAGGGCCAAGCTGAGGTTATTTTAGGTGTTTAACTAGACCTGGGACTGGGGAGAACTGTGCTGCTGGTGCTTCTAGGCAAGCACAGCCTGCAGCAGCTTTTTGTTTGTGGCGGTTCTGATGGTTGATGCTTTGACTCAGAACTTCCCCATTCCTCAGAGGTAAAGTGTGAAGCTGTGGTAAATCTAGTTTCACATCAAAGACACTGCAGCCATGTGATGTAAAGCATTCAAACAATCACTTTTCTTTCAAAAAAAAAAGTTCTTCTGAAGGCTTTATGCTGGGTTCAGATATCACCTGTCCTCCCACAGGCTGTATAAATAGGAAAAGCAGCAGGAGCACCAGGCTGTGTGCCTTGGCACTGGGAGAAATGTTGTGTGCTCACACCTGATCCAGATTCCTCACGGATGGACATGGCCTTATTGCTCAGCTTCCAGAACAAGGAATCTTTAAGCAGGGGACATCATAAACTTTTAGAGGGAGCTGAAGGTCCAAGAGCATCGGAAGCTGAGTGCACTGAGACACCTTGAAAAAGAGTTCAGGAAGATATGAGAGACACAGTGCAAGAGCCACAGAAAGAAAATTTCAGTCCTTGTGGAGGAGATGCTGACAAGGTGAGAGGCTTCCTGCTAGCTCGCGTGTGTTTTGTGAAGAAACTTCCCCAATGTTCTCTCACTGGGAACAGCACTGATTTGACCTGTCAGACACGTTACACCTCAGGATCTCAAGATCCTTGTCCTATCAAGATAGCTGAGAGTTCTAACACTTCAGCAGAGGTCTGAAATAAACATGGTGCAGTGAGAAAAATGCTTTTTGCTCTGTGCAGTTTATTGGGAAGGTTCTTCCATTTGCTGCCTGACCCAAAGGTAAAGGCTCGCTTGTCTTCCAGAGCCAGACTCTCCCTCTGAGCAAAGTGAAGGATGTCAGGGACAAAACTTTGGCTCAAGTGAGGCAGTTTTGGTCTTGACATGCCAGTAAGCACATCCATTCCAAAAAGGAATTTTAGTTTGATTAGACTGATCGTCCTGATGGGATGCTATCGTAGTATTAGCCAAGGAAAGGTTCTGGTTTTAGATATTCTTATTTTTACAAATATCTAAGAAACTCTTCCCTCAACTAGTTGTAAGTGGTGTTGCAGCAGAATCAGTCTGAAAGCCACTAAAGACAGGCTTCCAGCATCAGATACAATGCTAAAAGTTGCACTTTTGAGATGGTCTCCATGTAATTTCTCCCATATGGGCTCTTAAACCCCAGATGCTCTAAGAAGTGTTTAGGGCCCTGTAAGACACAAGGCCATCACTTATTAGCCAAGACCCCAAGCACGTGTTTAACTCTAAGCATGTGCTTTTCTTTCCCTGGAGTCCATAGAATTAAGGATTTTAAGTAAGTGGGTTTAGGGATATGCTTAAAGCTAAGCATGTGTTTAGTTGCTTTCTTGTGCTCTGGCTTTATTTGTTTTTACAGGAATAAGAGAAATGAAAGATCTTATTACAGATCAAACACAAATAAATGTCCAAGACACAGCAGGGAGGCTTTAGGTCTTGGTTTGGAGCCCAGTGAAGTCAATGGAAAAACACCCCAACACCTCAGCAGACTTTGGAGCAGAGTCCTCAGAGGATTGACGAAGAACCCACTGCAGAAACCTGTTGAACGCCTCATGTTTCCTTGCAAGGTTCCCTTATCTTGTATCCAGATGTTGCTAACAAGGGTTTTTATTAGCTGCTGAGAAGTACAAGGGCAGCAGTTTTTCAAGTCCTAAAATCATGCACATATAGATGAAATAGAAACAGTTTGTTCTGCAGTAGCAATTGCGGTCTGTGGAGCTGTGAGTGTATTTCAAAAGCTCCCCAGTTCTTATTATAGAATCCTAGAATGGTTTGGGTTGGAAGGATCCTTAAAGAGCATCTTGTTCTACCCCCTGCCATGGGCAGGGACACCTTCCACTATCCCAGGTTTCTCCAAGCTCTGTCTAATCTGGCCTGGAACACTTCCAGGGATGGGGCAGCCACAGCTTCTTGTGGGCATCCTGTGCCAGAGCCTCCACACCCTCACAGGGAAGGATTTCTTACTAATCTCTAATCTGACCCTGCCTTGTGTCAGTTTAAAGCCATTCCCCCTTATCCTGTCACTCCATGCCCCTTGTGAAAAAACACCTCTTGGTCCCACTGATCTCAAAGTGTTTGCTCTGTCTTTCGCACAGTGCACTGAGGCAAGCGTTGTCACACAGTTCCTAGGGAAAATGTTGTCTCTTTGTAGAGGGAGAGGTTTACACAACAGGAAGAGCAGGTTCCTTTGAATAGCATTTCTCTTTGCTGCCTTTAGATCTCTGCAGAGAGCACAGCAACACCTGACTTACTCATTTGGATTCTCCTTTTAGGCGAGCAGGGAAATAGCCACCGCCTGAGAACAAACTGATCTATTTTTGATGTTCGTTTCAGGATGATGCTGAAGACGTCTCTGAATCAGTTGATTTTCCACCCATACAGCTGGATTTTGATCCTTTGGTTGAGGCTGGAGCTTTGCTTACTTCTTCAGAGACGGCCCTAACCAAAGTCAGCCGAGCTGCCTGAGCCACCAGCCGTCACCCGGCAGGGAAAACGATCACGTGCTGTCTTGCCAGGCTTGTTATGAAGGCAGGTGTCATTAGAAGGTGCTTCTGCCTCCTCCTTCTCCTCCTCGGAAGTCATTTGGGTCACAGCACCAGAGCCATGGGACAAGCTTTGTCCGAGCTGGGGAGCAGAGCGCCCACCGCGAGTCTCTGCAGGACGGGTAAGCCATTAACCCTCGCTGAGCTGCTGCTGCTTCCTCTGCTTTTATTACCTGTGTTCACCAGGTCACGCTGACACTGGCGTGCATGGATGTGCCACGGCCACATCACATCACCCAGCCAGAGTCTCAGGAGGGTGGTGTGGCTGCCAGGACGTGCTGATGTCACTGCACTGCCTGTTTTTGCCTGTCTTTGCTGGGTCAGAGTGACACAGATCCACTGCGATGAGTTATGGTCACACCTTCATTTGGCTCTCTCACTCCAGGACTCGCTTTCCCAGCAACAAAAAAAAACTTCTGGTGGCATCCACTGGGAGTAGCTCTGGGATTTGGTGTGCTGGGAAAGGGGGTTGTACTGTTTGGAGTTTCATAGGGTAAAAGAGAATAATGTGATATTTGTAGTTTGGACGCCCACCGGGTGAGCCCCACAAAATCCCTTTGATGTTTTATTCGTGTTTGGTATCTTGATCTTTAATTGAGATCTCGTTTTAAGAAAAACTGCCAATACTCACCAGAGTCTGGTGCAAAAAATGCAAAACCGAAATGTTGGACCTGCTCTTTCTCCTCCTCCAAGGCTCAGAGATTGCAGTGAAGAGGATTTAAAGCAATTTTTTTCCAGTAGTACTAAAAAAGAGTGTGGCTTTTAAATATGCATTTCTGTTGAGCGCCAAGAGCTGTCCTTTTCTTTCCAGCCATTTCACAGAACTGGAAGACACAAATCAATAGGTAAATGCTCAGTACTAGTAGTCTAACTATTATTTCTACTTTTCTCATGGTTATAATGATAGGAAACATTTTTTCTTGCACCCCTGGAAGAATTATTTCTTCTACCCTGTCTTTAATTTTTGTAGCCCCCTGAATAGAATCTGCAATCCTTAGTTGCGCTAAAAAAAAACAAACCAAACCACCCATTGGCTTGAAAGGAAAATGTGAACTTCTTCAACGAGGGCAAAAATACTTCTGTTGCTTAAACGTAGGTAATTAGACTGAGGACTTTCTCCAAAGTAAACCCTGACAATCTAACAATAATCTTTGGCTTTTGCACTGCATGGAGTTTCTCTTACATTGTTAAATGCATTCCATGTTTCAGTAAATGACACCAGGCTCACCAGCAGTGAGTGAGTGATTAGTTTATCATCCTCTTAGTGCAGCCATCTAGATCTTTAACTCTTTAAGCAGTGGCATTTAAGTCTTGAGAACACCCAGGATCATGCCTGAGGCTTTAGACATTCTCAATTCAAGCAAATCTTGGATATCTCGTGAAAATGAAGAGAAGAAAGTAGGTGCTTGCCTCCTGATAACACTTTAAACAAGTCAGGTAAGGTAAATTGCAAATAAACACCTTTTTAAAATTATTTGTTTATTTATTTATTTTTATTTAGACAATGCCAATTCCTCTCTCCGGGGACCACTTAGGTCATTAGGTGCCTGAGCAGCATAAAATTACAGGGAGAAAATCTAACAGCACACAAAGAGACTGAAAGTTGACGAATCTGCGTTTCCTAGGATCTATGGATGTGGGGTAGAGGTTTTTTTGGCTGTATTTAAAAATCATCTCTCACGGGGCAGTAGAATGAACAATTTTACAAAAGATTTTATTATTAAAAAATAAAAAAGTGAGCTGTGATATACTCTGCAAATCCTCTTGTGCTGACATCTTGCTCTAGCAGGGATGCATAAGTACATAAAGCTTGGTAGCAACTAAAGCCTTTGGAGAAGGAAGGGCTTCTACTTCGGAAAAGGAAGGTGCAGGAGGATTTTCAGACAGAAGGGAAAGACTTTGACCTGTGAGCTGCTGCTCAGCATCACGGATCTTCATCTATCACCTGATCCTGCTCAGTAACGCGAGCCAGATCACTGTGTGTGCCCTCTGCCATGGGAGACATGGAGCTGCTCACCCCACAGACACAGAGTGCTTCGGGAGCTCTGTTGCTGGGAAGAGTCTGAAATGTATGAACAGAGCATTTACGTGCCTCAAGCAGCAGGACAGAGCCCAGCCTTTCGCTAGTTTTTGTTTTAAAAATGCCTTTTGTACACTGCTGTGTTTTTGGGTTTCATTTGTGGTTTGAGATTTTTGGGGCTTTTTTCGGACTGGACTTTGAGTTTTGCTGGTTTGGGTGAAAGGAGTTTTTGCCTGGCAGGGCAGAGGTGATCAGTGTGGGAAAGGAAGGGATGATGCTGGGTAAATTCTCTGTATTCTGAAAAGGGTTGAGAGTGGATTGGGAGTTACTCTGAGACACTGGAGCTGTGCACCTCCTGCAGCCATAGGCACAGGGCTTGGGTCTCCAAAGTTCTGGTGACTCTTGCTCAGCTCCCAGCCATTCTCAACTCCATAGATACATTCAGGAATCTGCTTCCAGTCCCTCTCCTACACCAGAAAACACAACGGAAGTGATCCAGCTGTTCCATCCATGTCAAGGCACCTCCTGTGGTGGGCTCATCCTGAGCTCCTGGTGGCTTAACGGTTGGAGAAGCTGTGAAAAAGGAATGGTGGCTGTCCTGGGAGCAGCCAGAGGCTCCAGGAGAGGGAAACAAACCACACAACAGGTTTGTAAGTCCAAGTTCTCCTTGTGGCACCACTCTGAGAGAGACTCTGTCAATCCCACCTTGCTATTTTGTGTTTTGGTCTATGTCAGTCAGTCTTCAAACTGACTTAAGTCAACATGGACTCTAAGTCCTCTTTGACCTTCTCATTCTATCCTCTGCTCTTCAAACATCTGTCTTAATCCACTTCATTTTTATCCTGCAATCCCTGAAGCCCCAACACCACTCAGCTTCTCCTCAGCCTGGGCTGGAGGGGATTGGCATCAGGATTCCTGCCCCACTTTGCACCTAAGAGCTACGTAGGGAAAGAGTGATGGGAGGGAGATGAAGTGACTTGCTGAGGCCTCTGGAGACAGGACAGGTGGCTTTTTGGCAGTCATGGAGTAACCTCAGTGTTGGGTCTTTGTGAGGAACGTTTGTGAGCTGATGCCAGTTTTACAAACGACGTTTCACATTTGCTTTTTGCAATATTTCCTCGAATTGAGGCGTGGTGCTGCATACAATACCTGGTTCTGAGGCTTGCTGCTCTCTCAGGTATGTGTACCGAGGGTGGGAAAAGGCAGCAGAGTCAGCAGGACAGAGGTGGAACAAGCAGGAATGCAGGGTGAAACCAGGAGAACAAACAGGTCCTCAGGGAAACTATTCTAACTTAGTTCTGCTTTCCCTGACTCAGAGTGTAACTCCAGTGTGCCCAGGGGGCTGGTACAGGGAGATACCAGCCTTACGCTGACTCCAGATCCTGCACAAGTAGAAACTGCTCGTCCAGACCCTCCATCCTGAGACTTCCGTTCAAAAATCTACTTTCAAGCTCATTTCTCTTCATGTCTGGATGATGCTGTGCTCCTGGCAGGTGCATCACTCTGTGTTGTCACTGTAGACCAGGGCAGGCCTGTCATGACACCTCGGTGCCTTTGGCTCCAGTCCTGTTTTCTAGAATTGCACTTGGCCTTGCCTTGGCCCTTTGCCCAGACTGAATTTGCCTTCTTGGTTTTCAGTTCTTTCCCATATCAGTTTTCTCTCCTGTTCTGTCTTCCTGCTGATCCTCTGGGCTCTGGCTCTGTAAACGCCCTGCCCAGGTGGACCACTGTGGGGGTGAGCACCCCCTCACTTCCAAGGCCCCTTCATAAGCAAGAAAGAGATACGAGATATCTCCAGACTCATTCCTTTTTTTTTGCCATTTCACTGTTTTTTCTCTTCAAACTGACTTTTAGATATTCTTTTTCTGAATATTCCTTTTCTGAATTTCCTTCTCCTTTTTTTTTTTTTTTTTTGGAGCCAGTTCCTCAGATTTATCCCTCTGTAAGCTATTCGATGGCGGGTATTTTTAGGAAATGGAAAGGCTGGTTTGCCTGTGGGATTGGACACACACGGAACGCACGTACAACGCTGGTTTGCCCACGTTGTTTGGATAAGGTATCAGAGAGGACAGACTGTCTTTGCATTGAAACCTGCAGGTCAAGGAATTGGCCTCCCTTCAGTTCACAGGCCTCGTGGCTGCCAGCCAGTAATGTAAAGCCCTGATGAGTATTTCTGGAAAACTCTGGGAACCCATCTCCGAATACAATGTGTTTAATCTCTCATTTCCAGGCATATTCAGTTTTGCTTCTTCTTCCCTTCTTCCTTCTATACTTCTCTTCCTTCTTTTTTTTCTTCTCTTCCTTCTTCTCCTTCTTCTTCTGCCATGGGTGACAAGTGAATCACCAGGTGTCTCTCCAGTGATGGCAACGCCACTTTTGTTCCGTGTGCTGTAAATCAGAGATCATACAGAGCCTCCATGTCCTCTTATTCCTCCAGTATTTTCCCAGGGCTTGGAGTCCCACTGAAAGAATTTGAAAGACTTTTGTTTGTCGGGTTGGAATTTGGGGACCTGTTCAGAACTAATGTTTATTCTTTTATTTATTTCTGACAACGGTGCAAAATGCTCTTGTTCTTCCAGAATGGAGGCTCTGACCTGCTTTTAATTCTAATTGCCTCCTTTCCCCATGTTTTTTAATTACTTTTCACTGTTTAATATACTCTTAACCACTTGGATAAAGTAGATTCCTAATGATTCAGTCACTGCCACAGAAGCACAAAGCTGAACCTAGACCTTCTGAAGTCCAAATCAGATCCTTCATCACTAGGACAGCTTTCCTTTAGGCATCCCAGTACTTGCACCAAATCTGTGGCCTTTGAAACTCCCATGTTGCTAAAGGCCTCCTTTTGGGCTGCTGAGTCAGTGTCTGTACATGATGGAAGCAGGGAAGAGGAACATAGATTCTTGCTTATGCAGAAAAGAGCCAAAAATGAAATCAGGTTTCGCTGCTGTTGACACAAACTGTGCTCCCACTCAAGTATTTTTTGGTTGTGGCTGTTTGGGAGAAAGGTGGGCTTTGATTCTGCTTAAAAATGTTGGTTAGTTTTTTTGTTGTTGTTGTTGTTATTGCCCCACAAAGAAGCAAAGCAGGTAACAGTAAGTAAGAATGTCTCTAATTGAAAATAATCCCAGCTAACACCTCACTCATTAGCTTGCTTGATCAATAATAGAAGAGAGAGCCTTGCCAAGCGAGGCTGGAGTAGGTCCTGCTGAAAGGTTTGCCAGGAAGGACTGCAGCTGTGTCAGGTTTAGGCTGGATTTTGAAAAAGGTTCTTCCCCCAGAGGGTGCTGGCACTGCCCAGGCTCCCCAGGGAATGGGCAGAGCCCCGAGGCTGCCAGAGCTCCAGGAGCCTTTGGACAGCGCTGCCAGGCACAGGGTGGGATTGTTGGGGTGTCTGTGCAGGGCCAAGAGCTGGACTCTGATCTTTGTGAGTCCTTTCCAACCCAGGATATTCTGTGACAGAATGAGCAGGAGCCTTTCTGTCAGAAACAATCTTCTCAGTGTCACGTGTCTGTGGGAGGCTTGTGCTCTGCTCACACACACCCTTGTGTAAGTTTATTCAGTGAGCACTTTCTAAGAATGATGATTAATTGTGAGTATGAACCTTGTCACCAGGCAACTGGTACAAACGAGCCCCACCAGTCTGGTATTGCTGCAGATGGAGGGCACAGGGCATAGCCGTGTTTCCCAAGAGGGACTCCTGGGCAGGATCCTCCCTTCTCTGCTTTCAGGTGAGGATGTTCACGTTAATGAACTCAACATTCTTCCCTGCGCTGACATTTCCCAGGACTTGCTCTAGCACCTACCAGTAAAGTCCTTTGTTATTGCTAAAAATCCAAAAGAGCTCATATAAATTATTTCTGCAGCAGCTGTCCTGCTCTGCTTATTTGCGCCTCGTAGTAGTGATTGAGATCATTAAATCTTCGGCTGGCAGCAGATCTCAAGCTTCAATTAAAGGACAAAGACAAACGTCGGCACCCTGGAGGTGCTATGTGGTTGTGTGGAATTGCAGGTTTTGGCAGCAAGGGAGGACAAAGAATCAGTAACAGCAGAACTCAGGCAAAGCCACATCTCAGGGCTGGAGACACGGAGAGGTTTGTGAGGGCAGGGAGCTGCCAGCCCTGTGCTATTCTCCAAAAGCCTTCAGGATTCATCAGATCCAAAAGGAATCTGCTTATCTCCGGTGGCCACACGGTTGGACAGCGCTCGTTAGGAGAACGATGGTCTTTACTAGGTACCAGCCACGATTGCAGAGCAGGAGGAATGAGTTCCTCCTCTTCTGGAGGTCCTCCTTGTTTCTCAGGGATGAGGCTTCGATGGAGCGGGGAGCAACAAAGTGCGGAAGCAAACGTGGGCTAAAAGCAGCGATTCTTTCCAAAAGCTGGATGAGATCAGTGCATGTTCCTCTGGTAACATCCCTCGAGGAAACCCATTGATGTGGAGACGATCTTACAACAGATGTGCTTCTAACACAGCCCAGGGGAATTTTAACAACAGACCATTAAAATGGCTCTCCCTTTATTTTATGAGTCGTGTTGCTGAAGCGCTTCCCTCATCATGGAATCATAGAAACGTTAAGGTTGGAAAAAACCTCCAAGATGGTTGGGCCCAACCTTTGGCCATTCACCACCTTCCCAAGCAGACCAGAGCACTGAGCTGTTTTTTGAACACCTCCAGGGATGCTGACTTCATTCGTGCCCTGGGCAGCCCATTCCAATGCCTAGCCACCCTTCCTGTGAAGAAAACTCTTCCTGATATCCAGCCTGAAAGACTCAGACCTCAGAGTTTCGAGGCCCAGCATCTCTAAATGAACAATATTTAGCAGCAGAGTCCTCACACTCTCACAGCAGAAGGCAGACAGTGTCTGCATGAACAGCAAGGGGTAACTTTTCTAGCCTTGCTCACTCTTGGGCACCTGAAAAGTGACAAAGGGAATGAGTCAAGTAACAGCAGCTTAAGATTCACCCTGCGTGGGACAGCCAACCTTTTAATAGCATTCTCAAAACAATAAAAATCATCCTTAAAAACTTTAAAAATAGAAAAGAGCAGACAATCCTACTGTTTCGACTGCCTTGTGCCCGATTACCAAAGGCTGCCTTTTTAGAACTGCATTATTTTAATGTTCCCACACAATGTTTTTGTAGGGATTTGTTAAAAAAAAAAAAAAACAAACCGGGTTTGGAATAAAAGAGCAGTGCTGAACCTGATTCTCCTCTTAGCTCAGGAGTGGTTCTAGACGTGGTCCTGACACCTCGGCAGAGACACTTTAATGTAAAGCAGAAATAAAGTCCAAGCTGGGCCCAGGTCTGTGTTTTAGGAGGCGTATGAATTTATTTATTCAGGAGGAGGTAGAATATTCTGGAAGAACAGGCCAGGCTCTGAAGCACTCCGAGAAATCATGAAAATCTCAGAGTGGTTGTAAAAAATGTTCCTTTCACCGTTCAAGCAGCTGCACTTGTTTTTACCGGTCGGCCCTTTAGTGAAGAGCTACTTTGGAAAATGTAATCCCTTGGAGTTGTTTGCTCAGTTCCCTTTGTTTTAATTGACAAGCTTAGGCAGTTGAAAGGAAAGGGTAGGAGGGAATTGATCTTAGCACACTTATGGGCATCTCCTCTTGTAATTCATGTCATTAAAATGTCTCTGACACAGGCCTTTACTTATTTATTAAATGGTTTTAGGCTCGTCTCTGCTCAAGCACAAATCTGGTGAGGCAAGTTTGTTGTTGTTGTTGTTGTTGTTTTTCTTTTTCTTTCTTTCTTTTTTGTTTTTCCCAAGGCGGGTTGTTTGCCGACTTTAGAGCCCAAAAAGGTGCAGCTGCTCTAAAAATAACATAGGATGCGAGAACTGGTTTGGGAAGGTCTGAGTCCAGAGGCATCTCCTGAAATGCTGCCATTACAGGAGAAGTTTCCCTTGTAAACAGAGCTGGCCTAATTTCTAGGGGTGCTGAACATCGACCTGCAGTGCTTGCTGGTAGGTCCTGAGCACACAAAACCTGGAAATGGGTCAGATGCGAGCGGCTGGGGCTTTATCACAAACACGTCCGGGCAAACCCACAATCAGCGAGTTGCAACAAAAGTCAGCAAATAATTGTCCCTCAGCTCCTGGCCCCTGCGAGCAGAGCTGGGCACCGGGGCTCCAGGACACCTGCCAGCTCCTGGGCTTCTCGCTGCCACCAGCACAGTCTGCTGTCACAGCCAAGGTCTGCCCACGACGGATCGCTCCGTGGTCTGGCCAGGCTTTGCAGGGTGACGTCCCCAACGCCCCGGTGCTCCGCTTCCAGGGGAGACCAATAGTTTTGCCATCCAGGTGTAGAGATTCCCAGAAAGTTTTTCACAGAAGACAGAGAGGAAAAAAACTGGCAGCAGATCCCTTAGTCAGGCTGGGACTGGGTCGCAGGCAAAGCCACCATCGATCCCCCCGTCACCCATGTGAGGTGTGAGCAGGGGAGCTGAGCCTCGCGTCGAGTGCAGACACAATCTTCTCTGTTTTTGATGTGCTGGATCTTTAATGTTGCATCTACCGCTGAATTAAGCAGTGTTTGCTTTTCAAACCTTCCACATTTGTATTTTTAGCTCCGTTTTGGCATCACTCTTTTGGTTGGAATATATAACACACTGGGTTGTTTAGTGTGCCTGGACCGAGTTCAGCCGATGTGTAACTCCACGGGCTGGAGCAGAAGCTCCGTTCAAGGTGAATTACGCTCTATGGGGCCAAGGAAATACAGCTTCTGTAGAAAGGCAGCCCAGCTCCTTCAGTAAACGCTACACTATTTCCATCCACGGTTATTCCTTTGTGGTTTGGGTTATGTATTTACATTTTACGGAATAAATACTACAGCTTTCCCCATGACTAACACTTCTTAGTAACCAGGGAGCTACTCAAATACGCTCTTGCCTCCTACGAGAGCCCAAACCACACTGCTCTGCCCTGGCTCTCTGGCCCCAGCTGGCCACCTCCTCGCACAGGGGCACGGTTAACCAGCGTTACATAAGCGATTTTTGGGATCTCAGCTCGATGGGATGGCTTAGGAGAGCAGGCGCTGGATGCCGAGCGGCCGAATTACTCCGGGACAAACATTTCCAGCACGGCCACTCTCTGATCCTTACAAAACCTGAGTGAGGTCTTCAGACAAAGAGAGGAACATATCCCACAAAGAGGGAGCCTTTGCTTTTCCCAATCCAGAGGTCTGTTTTAGGAACAGCGCTATACAGGCCCTCATGTAAACTTTGTTTATAGACTGGAGTATTTTCAATGAAAATGTTATTTAACTTAAAAAAAAAAAGTTGCACGGCAGCTACTCCCAAAATTGTTTTTCCTTGTTAAGAATAACACACAGTGTGATACATTTGAAATGGCGATAGCAATATTTCACAGATTTTGATGGATTCATAGTCCAAATACCTTGCTAACAGATGTTTCTTTTAAGCTCGGAGTGGTATAGGAATAACTCAGAGATATTACAGTGTCAGCACTGCCTTTTATCTGTGCGTGTCCTTTCGGTGACATCCCTGGGCTTTTCTAATGCATGGGTCAGGTCTGAGCTAAAAAAAAAAAAAAAAAAAAAAAAAAAAGTGAAATATGAAAGGAAGGCGTCTGTGATGGTGTGTGAGCTCTGGGGCAGCGCTGGGAGGACACCGAGGCGCTGGTGTGGGTTTGCTGCGCTCAGGCACAGCAGCCCCGTGGTTTGTGGCCACAGTCGTCGTTTCTGAGCTGGTTTTTGGTTGTGGTTAATTGATGAGCTTAGGAGTTCCCATGGCCACTCCAGGACCACATCTTTTGGTCTCATAAATTACCTGCGCTCTCGCTGTGGGTGACAGTTTGTGCAACATGAAGGGATACCCCAGTAGGGCAAAGGGACAGATTTTAATGCCCTGGTGGAGCTGGCTTTATTTACCACGGGGTCGCTCAGTCTACTCTGTGTCTCCAAAGTATGGTGCATCCATCACACTTCATTCAGAGGGTCTTTTCTCGGAGCTGCACTCCCCTCACCGTGTTCATACATCACCCCCAGTAGGTCAGAGAATCACAGACTATCCTGAGCTGGAAGGGATCCACAAGGATCACTGACCCCAAATCCTGGCCCCGCACAGGACAGCCCCAAGAACCCCACCCTGTGCCTGAAAGCGTTGTGTCCAGTTGCTGTGTGCTAATGCTAAACCAGTTTGTCCCAAACCCCCACCTGGGAGCAGCCTCAAGCCTTGGGAAGTCTGGTTCTTATTCTCCAGCAATTCTGGGGTTGAACCGCGGGGCAGGGAGCATCCTTCCTCCCGGAGACCCCTGTCCGAACCTCTCTGGAGCCGCCAGCTGTGGCCATACACAGCCCGTGCGGGCCTGGGAAGGCGCCTGCTGCACACCGCGGCGGGGGTCCGGGAACCCGGCCTGGAGGGAAAGGGGGAGAGGGCTATTCGGGGAGCCAGCGAGAAGGATGAGAAAACCTGGAGGACGAGAGGGAATCCAGGGCAGGCACTAGGGATAACCCCCGGCGCTGGCAATGAGCTCCCGACCCCCGGGAGGGGACCCTCGGGGCCGGCGGGTGGTGGGAGCCCAGGAGCAACCCGCGCTCTGCCGCCGTGCCTTTCCCCGCGCGGCTGCTTCTCGTTCCTAAGCTCTCCCTCCCTTCTCGTCGGGGGACAGCCGCTTCCCGAGTTTCCCGACCCGAATCTCCCCTCCCGGCCCGGTCCCTCGGGGACCCCGCCCCGGCCGTGCGGGGCCAGGGCGGGGCGGGAGCGTCCCCCGGGGATGCACCTGAGCGGCGCGGGGGATCGCGGGGGGCACCGCTCCCACCCCGTCCCGCGCCCCGAGGGTCCGAGCGCGGCCGCTCCGCCGGGGGTCCCCGCGCTCCCCCCGCTCCCCGGGCGCGGGCGGCGGGGCGGGCAGGGCAGGGCCGGGCCGTCCCCCGCGGTGGCCGGGCCGGGCCGGGGGCGGGCCGGGGGCGGCGGGCCGGGCCGGGCCGGGCCGGGCTGGCGGCGAGCGCGGCTCCACGTGACTGCGGGGCCGGCAGAAAACCGGGGCCGGCGGCGGCGGCGGCCGCACTGCGCCGGGCGGCGATCGCGGGAGGCGCTCGGCAGCCGCTGCCCCGGGGCTTTCGGCGCGCTGGGTCCGGGCTGGCTCTCCAGAATCATGGACTGTGCTGATATGCCTTGCTTGCTGTCAGTGAGTACAGCCCTCTTCTTCCTCCGCCTCGCTCCTCGCTTTTTGTTTTCATCGCAGGGCTTTTTAAAAATTATTATTTTTTTTTAATTTTTTTTCTCTTTTTTTTTTTTTGAAAGAAAAACTTTATGTTGTTCTTCGCCCGGTTTTCCCTCTCGGGGTTCCGGCGGCGGGATTCGAACCGGGGGCTCCAGAGAGCGCCCGAGCCGCGCGCCCCTTCCTTCCCCGCCGGGCGCCGCCGCCGCCGGTCCCGCTCCCGTCCCGTCCCGGCGGGGCTGCGGGGCCGGGATGCTCCGGGAACCCGCCTGCCCGAGGGAGCTGCGGGGCCGGGATGCTCCGGGATCCCGCCTGCCCGAGGAGGCTGCGGGGCTGCGGACAGCCCCGGGTCGGCGGCCGGTCCCTGCCCGCCGGGGCGCTCCGGCCGTCGCTCGAATGGGGGGCTGCTCCCGGTGTCCTTTTGCCATTTATTACTACTATTATTCCTACTATTATTCTTATTTTTAAGTTTATTCGGAAGAGGAGGGGGGTTTCGCTTCTCATCCTGACTTTCCTTCTTGTTTGTTGTCGTGTTTTTTACACCCCAGAGACACCATGATTCCTGGTAACCGAATGCTGATGGTCATCCTACTATGCCAAGTCCTTCTAGGAGGTACTAACCATGCTAGCCTAATCCCTGAGACCGGCAGGAAGAAAGTGGCAGAGCTTCAGGGACAAGCCGGATCCGGACGCCGCTCTGCCCAAAGCCATGAACTCTTGCGGGGTTTCGAAACAACTCTGCTGCAGATGTTTGGGCTCCGAAGGCGGCCTCAGCCCAGCAAGTCAGCCGTCATTCCTAGTTACATGCTGGATCTCTATCGACTCCAGTCCGGAGAAGAGGAGGAAAGCCTCCAGGAAATTAGCCTGCAGTACCCTGAGCGATCGACCAGCCGGGCAAACACCGTGAGGAGTTTCCACCATGAAGGTCAGTGATGGGAGGCGGTAAATTCCCAGCCCCGGTAGCGATCGGGATTTCCTTGCGTTTGGAAGCTCACAAATGCCTTTAGAAGCAGGACGTGCCCGGCCCTAAATTTATGGGAGGAAAACCACCCCCCTCCCAGCCTGCCGTGTGTGGGTGACAGGCGTGCTGCTCGGTATTTTTTCCAGCATCCTGTGCTTAACCCGAGCTTGACCATATTTTGAAGTGCTTTTGCTTCTGTTGACAACAGTGAGTTTCCTTCGGTGCCTCTGCCTCGGGGTCGCTCCCTGGGCTCGCGTGGATTTAATGGCTCTGGATCGGATGCGGGAGTAAAGCGAGGGCGGGATCTCGCCCCTGGAGTGTTTCTTTTGAACTATCAAAGCAACTGCTGCCTGCTTTTACTCTTAAAAAAAAAAAAAAAGAAAAGAAAAAAAAAAATCCCCCCAAACCCCGACTCGAATTTAATACTTACAGCTGTGTGTTTATAAGGTTTATTCAATAGACCCTTGTAATCTGATCCAAATGTTTCCTAGCGGATGTTTCTTTTCCAAAGTAAATCTGAATTATTAATCCAGCCGCATCATTACTGCGTTGGAATTTGCTTCTCTTTCTCCCCCTGCCCCCCCCCGTAACAAGGCACCTCTGTGCTCCGTGGCGCCGCATCTCGCCGGGGAGATGATTTTTGGAGAAACCGGGGGAGGAAAAGCAAAAGGGGGGAAAAATGTCTCCCTGAACGGGGAGGCGAGATGGGAAGGGGTGAACCGCTCGAGGCGCGGGTGAGCCAGCGGTGCCGGGGCAGGAGCCGCTCCCGGGGCAGCAGCCGCTCCCGGCGCGACCGGGAGGGATGCGTGCGGGAGCGGAGAGGAGCCGGGCAGGTGAAGCGTGGGTGTGAGCCGTGGCTGTGCCGGGGCCGTGGCTGTGTGCCCCGAGGCTGACGTGCTCTCGTTTGCTTGTCTTACCACTTTCCCCTCCCCGCTTCCCTGCTCTCCTGCAGAGCACCTGGAGACCGTGCCGGGTCCCAGCGAGGCGCCCCGGATCCGCTTCGTCTTCAACCTCAGCAGCGTGCCGGAAAACGAGGTGATCTCCTCGGCGGAGCTGCGGCTGTACCGGGAGCAGGTGGAGGAGCCGAGCGCGGCGTGGGAGAGGGGCTTCCACCGGATAAACATTTACGAAGTGATGAAGCCGCTGTCGGAGCACGCCCAGGCCATTACGCGCCTGCTGGACACGCGGCTGGTGCACCACAACGTGACGCGCTGGGAGAGCTTTGATGTGAGCCCGGCCGTGATCCGGTGGACCAAGGACAAGCAGCCGAACCACGGGCTGGTCATCGAGGTCACCCACCTGCACCACACACAGACTCATCAGGGCAAACACGTCAGGATTAGCCGATCTTTACCTCAAGGGCGCGGGGACTGGGCGCAGCTCAGGCCGCTCCTGGTCACTTTTGGGCACGACGGGCGAGGCCACGCGCTGACCCGCAGAGCCCGCCGCAGCCCCAAGCACCAGCGTTCCCGCAAGAACAAAAAAAACTGCCGCCGCCATGCCCTCTATGTGGATTTCAGCGACGTGGGCTGGAACGACTGGATCGTGGCACCCCCCGGGTACCAGGCGTTTTACTGCCACGGGGACTGCCCCTTCCCTCTGGCCGACCACCTCAACTCCACGAACCACGCCATCGTGCAGACGCTGGTGAACTCCGTGAACTCCAGCATTCCCAAGGCCTGCTGCGTGCCCACGGAGCTCAGCGCCATCTCCATGCTCTACCTGGATGAGTATGACAAGGTGGTCCTGAAAAACTACCAGGAGATGGTGGTGGAGGGGTGCGGGTGCCGCTGACCCCCCCTTCCCCGCCGCCCTCTCCTCCCCTTCTCTCTCCCTCCCGTCCCACCCCAGAACTGCTTGCTATAGCTGGACTCTCCTCTAAACTAAACGTTCACCTTGACCTTATTTATGACTTTATGTGCAAATGTTTTTGACAATAATGATCATATATTTTGACAAAATATATTTATAACTACATATTAAAAGAAAAAAAATAAAATGAGTCATTATTTTAAAGGTAAACGCATTTTGTGTCTCGCCTCTCAGGGTGCTGCTGAGGCTGTGCTGGCTGGGATTGCAGCCGGGAGTTTATTTTGTCACCTTGTCTTCTTACCCCACCTCCCTCCTTCTCCACTCCTTTTTCCCCCCCCCCCCCCCCCGTCACCCTTTTCTCACTTGAAGGCTTTGCAAATTTTAGTCTTTCTATTTCTCGCCGAGGTACCGCGGATCCCCCGGTGCTGGGGCTGTGCCACGTGGGAGATGAGGGTCCCTGGAGATTTAAGAGCCGCTGGGAATAGAGCCGACCTTGCTAACCTGGCCCAAGCCTTCCCAAAGCAACCCACCAAAAATGCATTTGAAAAGAAGGTGAAGATTTACCTGAGGGCTTTATGCTAAACCCGCCGGGTTTTATACCCTTTCTCTGACTTCAGGATTCCCCAGGTTCTAAAACTATTAACATTTTCTCCCCCTCTCCTCCCCTCCCCACTGGAGATTGGGAAGCTTCAAAGGTTTCCACAGGTCCTTTGAAGATCAAATCACTCCATTACAATGCCAAAAAAAAAAAAAAAAAAAAGAAAAAGAAAAAAGATATCTGGAGCAGTTAAATATGTGTTAGCTAATAGCTACCTGTGCTGTGTCCTTTCTAAATTGCTTCCGAGCAGGAAGGTGATTGGAGCCGAGCACCAGGTACAGTTGGAGGTATCCAGGGCCTTGAAAACCCTGCCTCAAATGCATTGGAGGGGCTGTGCTTGGCTTGGAAAATAGGGAGCTGTGCCTGGGATGAGTGGTGTGGGGCCGTCGTGGGAGTAGGGAAGGGGACAGCAGGGTGAAAGGTGCACGATGCTTTATTTTTCTTCCCTTTTTTTTTTTTTTTTTTTCTTCTTTAATGATTGAAGCTTTCCGACCCTCCGAAAAGGGCAGCTTAGTTGAAACCAATAAAAAACTGGAGCGGAAAGCTTGCCAAAAGCCTTGGCTCCCTGAAGAGTGCAGGTGGAGAGAGGAGATGGGAGCTGCGGGGAGGGGGGAGGCGAGCGTGGCCCTGTGGTTCTCTTGGAAAGAAAAATCCCCATCCCTCGGCCTCCTCCGTGCCACTGCGGCTTTCCCACCCCTCCATCCCAGCGGGGCTCAGGCCGCGGGAGCTGCCGGGGAGGCCTCGGGTGTCTCCGGGTGCGGGGGGATCCTCGCAGGCTCCCCGCATCCCAAGGAGGAGCGGTGGGTGTTGGGTCTCCGGGGCCCCCTCGGCCCCGAGCTGACACTCTCATTCCTGCCTTTAGAAGGGAAATGTGTGGCCTGGGGCATCGGCGACCTGCTGCCTCCCCTTTGATGCCTGCATATCAGACATAGCCGTGCCAAAGAAAGAATTTCATTTTGAAGTGGCATCAGCTAAAGGCGAGCGCCTTTCAGCTGCCTGACAGGGCAATTACACACATCTCCCTCGATAACCCCGGCTGCTGCGGGGTCGGGTGGGAAAAGGGGTCTCCGGGCCCCCAGGCAGCCCTGGATGTGGGACAGCCACTGTGGGAGGGTTCCTTGGAGGAAAAAAAAAAAAAAAAACAACCCAAAACAATGTGACTTTACTAAAAAGAAAGAGGCTTCCCCCAAGTTTGCTTCCCTGTTTGTCAGTGCATCCCAGCTTGTCCCGGAGGGTGTTGTGGAGCTGAGCAGCATCTGCACAAATGCCTCTTGGATTTAGGTCATTCTTGCTGGAGGAGCCTCCAACTGCTTTGCTGCGTTCCTGCTGCTTTATGGAGCTGTTTATTTTGGTGCTTCTTTTTGCATTGCGTTTCAATGATGAAATCAAAGCTTTCACCCTGTGGAGGCACAGGCACTTGCTTTTTCGTAGGTGCTGCTCTTGTCCTGAGGCCTTTGGGGGAGATTTTACTTTTCCTGGGCTGCTGAGATCCTACATGGGCTGTTCTGCTCAGAAAGTGTAGGGAAAAAAGTCAACTGTTTAAAAAAAAAAAAAAAAGTATTTTAATTATGTAAAATTTATAGGAATCTAAAGTGTGGCTATAAACCTGCTGACAGTAAATGTGATCTCAGGGATGAAATACTCATGGATGCATTAAGGAATTTATTCCTCAGGGCTGAAATTCTGCATTTTACACAGAACAGAGGGGCTGAGGGTTCCCCTCCCTGTCCTTGTCACCCACGGGCGGCAAAATACTGCGTAGCCTTGTGTGATTGGAGAGGCACTTAGCAAAATTCCCAAACTGCTAAACCGTTTAAAAATAAGAAAACACACCAAAACTGTAGTGAAGCCAGAGTTAGTCCCTTTCTAGTTTCCATCTGACAGCCAGTGGTGGTTTTTTCCCCACCAATTCAATTTGTGCTGTGTTTTAAGTGTGTTGGCCTGAGCTCTCTTCACCGTCCCGGCAAGGAGGAGCAGGGTTGCTCTTGGGAGTGAAGCAGTGACGTGGAGAGACCCTGGCGTTCCACACAGTGTTTCTGGCCGTTGTTTTGTGCATTTCTTGCAGCAGTTATGGGGTTTAATCCCCTGCTGGAATTAACGTGGTGACCGATCCTGCCTGTTCGACGAGGGCTCTGTGCCGCAGAAGCCCCGGTTTGGTTTCAGCAGCGCTGACCTGGAGTGAGGCTCGGTCTCAGGCAACCAGTGCTTATCTTTGCTTAGAAATGCGGCAAATGCGTGGTGCCATCCTCCCTCTGAGCGTGGAACTTGCTCCTTGCAGATGTGCCTTATTTCAGAGCGAGAGCTGTGTTTGTGTTGGCCGCTGCAGGGATCCCTGGGAGGTCTGAGATAAGGGATATCAGTTTAATCCCCCCCTTATTCAGTCCAAGCTGTGAACGAAAGGGGAGCAGGTTGAAGGTGGGTGTGCAGCCACTTCCCACCATCTGGTGTCCTTCTGGCACGCCCAGAAGTGTGAGCTGGATGGGAGATGTTCTGCAGCTCACCAGGGTGAGACTTCTCCGTGCTTTCCCCGGGAAGGCCGTGGCTTTGGGTACCTGGAAAGTACTGTCTGTGTGGCTTATGGATATAGGAAATGAGGAGAAATTTCAGTGGGGTTCGCCAGCTCCCTGCACTCCTGTGGTCACGGTGGTGGGGGTGAGGGCCACTGGATGCTCTGGAATGATGTTTTTGCTGAGCACAGGTGAGAGTGTGGGGTCAGGTGTGCCAGAAAACGGGGTCCCAGGCTCTGCCGTGTGTCAGGAGCTCCCCCCAGAGACCTGTGGTTACACTGACCCCATCCCCAACCCTTTCCCTGTTGGTTTTAGGATCCCAAGAGTCTTCAGGCAGGACTTGCTTTTCCCAGGTGTAAATCCACCCCCAGTCCAAGTTTACAGCATCGCACTGAGCAAAGCTGCTGCCGCAGAGATGCCCTGGCTGAGGCGGCTGCACAGACAGCCAGGCTTTGCTTGTAGCCACAGTGGCAGAGGCTTTGCAAATTAGTTTCTAAAAATGCAAATGGGTTTGGAAGAGAAGCACCGAGGTTTGCACGTTGCTATTCTGGGAGGAGCACGGAGGCTTTGCTGCAGAGCCAGCAAAGGAAGACTGGGCCCCTCTCTGCTGCAGTGCTTGGGCACCTCTGGAAAACTTCTCACCCATCAGAAAATGATGAGCACAGTCAGGCTGGGGTGGCTTGGAAATCTTGGCATCAGCAGAGGCTTTGTTCTCCTTATCCTGGGGTTTGATAGCATGAAAGCAGTTCTGAAGATCCTCTGCTGCGGAGTCTGCATCTGAAGTCACAGGAGTGAAACAGGTAAGAGGAGATATCACTGACCCCCTGCAGATAAGGGTCTTGAGCACAGAGAGATGAAGAGACTTGGGCAGAGTCATGGAGAGCAGGCAGAGCCAGAAGAGGCATCTGACACCTTGATCCCTGTCCTGTGGTGTGGCACAAAACTCCTCTCTGGCCCAGAGTCTGGTCTCCTGAAGATCCATCACTGCACCTCAAACCAGAGGTGGATTCCTGTATAGTATAATGGAGAGGAAGCTGCAAAGTCAGTGTCGTTTTCTAGGCAGGAGTGATAATGACAGGGAGCATCAGAAATGGCCCAGACAATGCTCATCCACTTCATGGATCCTGCATTCAAGTCTGAAACTGTAAAAAAAGACTTTCAATGTTTTGTTTTCACCTGGTTTCCTAAAGAAGTGCCTCAAACTTGCTCCTTAGTTGACTGCAGAGTATCCACTAAGACAGAATCAGTCTGGAAGGAAAAATTCCATCACTTGCACCTTATCAGAGCTTGGGGAGGTGTGAAGGTTCCACAGGAGACTCTGGCTCTGCTGGATCAGCTGTGAGTCATTTATTCCACCCAGGAGATGGGGACTGGTTCTGAGTGGTCCATCCAGAGCTTGCCCCAGCTTGGAGCCCTGTGTTGTTCTTCACACAGTCTGCATTTTTCATCCACTGCCTCCTGCTCATGCCTTGATTCCGTGTTTTACACAAGAACAGCAGGTTCCCACAGATCCCTTGTGCTCTCCCAGAGCTCTGGTTGGCCTTGTGGAGAGCTGCTCTGATCCCATTTGCTGAGCAGTGGCAGTGGAGCTAATGGGATCCACGTCCATGAGAGGCATCACAGAATCACAGAATTCTTTGGAATGGACCTTTAAAGGGCTCGTAGTCCAACCCCCTTGCAATGAGCAGGGACATCAGATCTCAGAATCTCAAAATGTTTGGGGCTGGAAGTGACCCTAAAGTTCTTCTCATTCCAGCCTCCTGCCATGGGCAGGGACACTTTCCTCTATCCCAGGTTGCTCCAAGACCTGTCCAACCTGTTCTTGGACACTTCCAGGGATTCAGGGGCATCACTCCCAGCCCCAGAGCTGTTACAGACCACAAGGGCTGCCTGGACCTTTTGCTCAAACAAGGCCATCACCAGTAGGGTTTCATCCTAGGAGGGACCTGTGATGAGCTGCCCATTACAAAACATCAGGGTGCCAAGGAAATCCTTATCCAAACCCAGCCCTGGATCTGCCCACGTGCTCCAGGTGTGGCTGCACCTCGAGGTGCTTACACCATCAGCTTTTCTTCCAGTCTTCATTCAGGTGCTGGCACAGAATGTATTTATTGATGCAGATTCTCCTTTCCACTTTTGGTCTGATTCTCCTTTTTCCTGGGGATGACAGATGTGCAGATCCACGGAGGCCGCACGGTTCCCAGAGGAGACCTTGGCTTCCAGTTCTAGCAGACTGTGGATGGAAAATGTTGAAGTTGCTCTATACTCACAATGCAAAAAAGGAAAAAAGTCTGTGCTAGTTCTCTCCAAAAGCTCACCTAGTGCTGTGGGAGAAGGCAGGAACACAGCAGGCCTACAACAGCTTTTTTCTGCAGCACCCATCAGTCTCCAGCTATTCACAGGCCAGAGCTTCCAGATGCAAAATCAGGGTCACTGTGTTTTAACAGGCCACTGTGAACTTTACTTCCAGTAATTTATAGAATTACCTTATAAGTCTTATACTTTTTTTTCTCAGTGTTATCCTGTGCCAGATATTCCCACGCTTCGTTTATCCATTCCTTTTAAACTGTTGCCTTTTACTGGTTTTGAAGCCATCACCTAGAAGTTCATCATGCCCCACAGTTCTTATGTTCCCACAGGCAAAGACCAAGTGGTTTTCCAAGTAATCCACCCGTCCCTCACCTGTTCCCTCAGTAATATGAGATTATATGTTACGAAATGATTTCCCGATACAGACTGTGCCGTTTTACGTATCAGATTTAAGGGAATATGGTGACAATCTGCATTGCTGCTCTTGGATTTGTGGTTTTTGTCTGGGCTGCTATGCACACCTGCTATTTAGTACTGGAACCAGTGAAATCCTTCATGCCAAGATTAGCTCAGAAATGCCAAACTGATTTTACACCTCACCGCGGGAGCCTTGGACAGGATGTGCAGGTTGGAGGACGTTTAATAGGGAATTAAATAAATAGAAGCAAACACTCTGCTTGAATGCCACACTAGGCAGTTATCTCCAAAGGAGGAGGACTGGGGAGCTCAGTGAAAAAACACCCATGTCCTTTTTTCCCTGATTTTTGGAACAACTTGCTCTAGTGGGACGTGCCCCTACACATGGCATGGGGTAGAAGGAGATGAGCTTTAGGGTCCTTTCCAACCCAAACCATTCCGTGATTCTCTGAAAATGCTTCTCCAGGCTGATAAAAGCTCTTTGGGGAGCGGGGAGCAAAGGGATGAAGCTGTGGGTTGGGGTTGGTGGAAGCAGCACAGCTCCACCCTTGCTCCACTGGCTGCTGGTGGCTGAGCTCTGGATCTGCTCTGAGGGCTCCCCAGGCTGCTGGGCTGGTCCTGGGGGAGTTCTTGCTGTTGTTCTACATCAAAGAGGAAAGCCAGGGCCTTTTTCCATCGCTGTCTCCTACCTGGACGTCTGAGGAGCAGGGCTCCAACCCCGCATGGCACCTCCTCTTCTTCACCACAGGAACCCTCACCCGAGGACCTTCACACCACGAATGCCTCTGGCAGAGGCACCAAGCAAGACATCCTGTGGAACAACCCGATCCTTCTGGGCTCAGAGCATCAGAAACAGGTATTTCTAGGTGTCACTTGAAGAGATTTAACATCTACAGCTTGATGAGTCGCTGTTTGTTTTGGTGTTTAAAAGGATTAAAAATAATCGCGGCAGTGTTCCTTGAAGGACGGTTTGTAGAGTTGGAAGGTTTCCCAGCAAGAGGCAGTCCCCAAGGATCATTTGCAAAGATAATATTCTTAATTTGATTAACCAGTTGTAGCACTGAGCAGGACTCACGTGTGCCTCAGCTGCAGGATGGAATCTGGGAGCAAAATTTGGCGGTACAAGCCACGAAATGTAGTGAGAAGGGCTCCAAAGAGAGCTGAGCAGTTCCCTTGGATGTGGCAGAAAACAAAGACCTGGGGGCTTTGCTGGTCAGAACACAACTCCAAGAGCCCAAATTACACTTGGGATGGATGAAGAAAGGATTTTCCCCGAGAGCTGCCGAGGGCAGGGCTAAATGCTGACTGGTTTTCTGATCCCTGCATTCGTGGGGAGTTGTTTCAGACTTTACTGGTATCAGGATCAAACAACCTTAGGGAGCAGCCTGGTCAGGTTCTGGCAGGAAAATGGGAGGCTGGAGGGGAATTTTGTGTGTGTCTTGGGGTAAATACTGATGAGAGGGAAAGGCTGCTCATCTCTGACTAGGAACTTTTGGGGAACTGGAAAAAAACCCAAAAACAACAGTTATCAGAAATTAGATCCCAGATAGGCGACTTCAACAGGTCAAAAATCTGTCGTTGTCTGGAGGTGACTCCTCTTTACCAATTGGAAAGCAGATTGTTGTTCCCAGGAGAGCAGAGAGCAGCTCTCCCCTGCTGGGGCTCTCTGCAGCTTTGGGCACAGGATGTCAGGTGAGCGCCTTGACCCAAACTCACTCAGGGGCCACCTGCAATCCCAGGTTTGGCTGTGGATCTCACCGGCCACCGTCAGGAGAGAAGCAGCCTCAGAAAAATTATTTCTCATCCTCAGGATGGGGTCAAAATGCCCTTTCCTGGTTTGATGGGGTAGTGGGGGGGACATGGGAAGGGGTGTTTGCTGTCCCCAGCCAGTCAGAGATTTGGAAGTGGCTTATGGAGGGAAAAAGGGGCTGGGGTGCCCTCGGTGTTGGAAATACGGCCCTGCTCAAAATTCCCATTCCCGTGGGACGAATAGCTGGCTCATTATAACAACATGGCTTCTGTGGCCTTGGGGCAGCACGGCCCCAGGATGGGAGAGAGGAGGGCTGGATTTTCTTCCCACCTCCATCTGTGTGGTCCAGGGTGGGTCAGTGAACGGCCTCGTGCCTCAGTTTCCCCCCCTCAGAAGCCAGCAATGCACTCATCCTGCTGACAGCCCCGGCAATAAATATTTTCTCACAAACAGCTGCTCTTGAAAAAAAAAAAAATCTTTTATTGCTTCCCGTTAAGCTGATGACTGTTAATGAGGAGAATTAAATTCACTGCCCTGTTGCCATTAGACAAATATGTGCTCCATCTCCATCCCAAAACCCCATTGTAAATAGCTGTGGAGGAGTGGGATAAACATCGTCCTTCCCAGGGCAGGGCCCAGCAGCAGCAATGAGCAAACACAGGTGTGGAAGATTTGCAAGCTTTAAGGGAGATTGGGGATATTTGGGAATCAAATCTGGTTTTGGTTAGGAGCATCTTCTGTGGGAAAGAAGTCCCAAGCCACCACGGACAGACCCCGCAGCCGGGGCGATGACGGCTGTCTGCAGCTGCGGGGGCTGGACGTGGCGCCTGGGAATGGGGCGGTGGCAGCATCCCAGCATCCTGGGGACAACCAGGGGACAACGATCCTGACACTGTTCCCTCGCCCCATCGTTTTGCCACGTGGCATCCCCAGATCCCTGCTTGATCCGAAGCCCCGTGTGGAGGAACCCTTCTGCACCAGGTCAGCTCCTCTTGGGTTGGTGTTGCTCTGTTTGTAACTGGGGCTTTCCGTGGCTGCTTTCCGTGGCTTTCCTTTCTGTCTCTCCCCTTTCCTTTTGAAGGTGAAGGTTTTCTGTGGCTGGAAGGTGTTAGTGCTCCCAGAAAAGCAAGTGAAACGCATGTGGATGTTTTCTGGTTTTGGGGGCGGATGTGATCGGTTTGGGTGGGCCTGATCCAGAGTGATGTTTGGAAGTGTTTTCTGTCAGAACAATTCATTTGTGGAGCAAAATGTGACATCTAGGACAGCTCTGGGGGCCAGGTCCTCCCCTCCCTTCTCCCAGCCCTGCTCTGACACTGCAGCAGGAGGTTTGACTTTACTGCAGTTAATTTTTCCTGAAGGAACCTTGACACCAAGCTCAGCCCATCCAGCAATTAAGGCCACCCAAATGAGATTGCAGGACAGGGAGTTTTTCCATCCTACAGGAGGTCCCTGACGCAGAGATGGGGCAGTTTGCCCTTCATCCACCCTGATGAGCCGTGTTGGTCCCTGCCACTCTGCAATGCAGAGGACAACAGGATGTTTTGCACAGAGCCCACGGCGTCCTGCACGCATCCGCTGCTCTCCGTTTATCTTGTTCTGGACAACTCATTTCAGACTCAGCAAAACCAGGAGCAGGGATGCACTAAGTATTTCCTGACCCTGTTCTTGTGTGAGGACACAGGGTTCTTCCCTTTGCTCCCTGGAAGAGGCACAGCCAGGACAAGCAAGTGCGAGAATCTGCCACAAAAATGCTGCTGAATTTTCTTCCGTCCTCGCCTCGGAGGAGCCAGCACTTGGTGGACAAATTCGCCATGGAAAGCTGGTGGGACTCCATCATTCCCATGTTCTCTGAGGCTTGTGGATGACGGAACTCATTTCCCATCTGCTGGGAACTCGGGGTGAGGAGCATCTCCAAATGCTGGGGCTGCCCTGCTTTGGAGTTCACCATCTCTGTGGCAGGCAGAGAAGGAGGAGAAGGAGAGGATGTCCCACAGAGCTGGGCTTCCTCCGGGACTGTGTGTCTGAAATCTGTCCCTCGATATTCCAACCTCCAAACCCTCTGCTCTCCCAACAGGGAAGGACTTGCTTCATGAGCCAGAAGAAAGTGGATGGTCTCGTGTCACCTCAATGCCACGAAGCTCCAGCGATGCCCAAGGCTCCAAGCCCTGTTTGCAGCCTGGAGCCTGAACCACTCCAAAGCAATTGGCAAGGTCTCCATCCACAGCTCCTGCACCTGCAGGGTCACCTCAGGGCTGCAAGAGCTTCCAAAATCCCCGCTGCGGCTCCTGGGATCACACCCCGCTTCGGCTCAGGTGTCCCAAGGAGATTGTGGCTGGCTGGGAGGAGATGTGGAATCTCCTGGATCAGTGGTGGGGCCGCTCTCCGTGGTGAACACCTGCATGTCTTGGCAAAACGGGCCCTGCGGCCTGGCACAGCCTCCTGCTGAATATTTTGGCTGGATCCATGAACTTGTGCGGCTTTTGTGGCACGGAAACTGCCTGTAATTTATGCTGAATACAGCCCCATATATTAAGCTGACAGTTCCAGAGCATTATAACAACATTTAGTCCTTTGAAAACAATTTCAAGCCACAGGGTAATTGTTTAATGATCAGTAGAAAAGTCCCACATTAAGCCCACAAATAAGGAAAAAAAAAAGAAAATCTAAAAGATACCCCCAGCCTCCAGCAACTCGAAACCCAAGACCTGTCACACCTGTGACGTGCCAGTGGCTTGGAATTGCAAAGGAAGTGCTGGCTCCTGGGGACAATGCAGTGTGAGGTCCCAGCACCCCAGCCCAGGGAATGAGGCTGGGTGCAAGTTGAGGAAGATGCATTTAGAAACGAGGTTTAGGAGTGAGCAGCCTGGGTGGCTTTAGCTGTCCCATTCTCTCCACGCACCTTGTGGTGTGAGGAGTGTCCATATGGCATCCACCCTGCCCCGAAGCGCTCGTCAGCTTCCACAGATCCACAGAAATATTGTGAGTGTAGCAGCAGCCTGAGGATGTCCCAGGAAGCCATCAGAGATCCAGGCTTTTTCTCTCTCTCTCTCTCTTTTATTTATTTTTTTTTTCCCTCTCCCTTGAATACATCCTGAGTGGTGGCATTTTTTCCCAGGGGAAGATCCAAAGTTTCCTGAGGCAGTTTCTTATGCATCCAAGCAAGGAGAAGACTCAGGTGCACAGGTAACCTGTAGGGACTTGCTGGATATCCATCTGTTTGGTGTGAGTATCTTTCTGCTGATTTCGATCTCCTTGCAAGATCTGGGTTCAGTTTTTGGCCCCTGATGACAACAATGAGGGGCTGGAGCTCGTCCAGAGAGGGGAACAGAGCTGGGGAAGGGTCTGGAGCATCAGAAGAGGCTGAGGGAGCTGGGAAAGGGGCTGAGCCTGGAGAAAAGGAGGCTCAGGGGGAACCTTGTGGCTCTGCACAAGTCCCTGACAGGAGGGGACAGCCGGGGGGGTCGGGCTGTGCTCCCAGGGAACAGGGACAGGAGGAGAGGGAACAGCCTCAGCCTGGGCCAGGGGAGGTTTGGATTGGATATTAGGGGAAATTTCTTCATGGAAACAGTTGTCCAGCCCTGGCACAGCTGTCCAGGAGTCCCCTTCTCTGGAGGGATTTAAAAGCCATGTGGATGTGGGGATTAGGGAACATGGATTCATAGTGGCTTTGGCAGCACTGGGGGAATGGTTGGACTTGATCTTAGGGGTCTTTTCCAGCCTGAATGATTCTGAGTTCTCCCCAGAGGACTGAGCTCTGAGAATCCCGAGGATGTCCCCTCCCATCCCACAGCTCAGCCCCACCATCCCTCCCTCCTGTGCTTTTGTTTTCTCTCCCTTTTCCAGAGCCGGCTGCAGGTTGTGCTTTCCCTGTGCTGCTTTTATCTGTGCTGGTAGCAGCCATCCCCACCAGGCAGGGTTTATTTACATTGAAGGGTAAGTGGGAGGCTGTAATTGGGATGGGATTTGAAGAGGTCAGGAGGAGCCTGTGCGGGAAAAGCACAAACGAGGGAGGGCTGGGAGTTTGCTCGGTCGTTACGCACAGATCATTCCAGCTTCCACTCAGTGCCATTAGCTGGGGGTAAACCTGCTGTCCAGGGACATGTGTATATACATTAATGGGTTTTTTTAAACAGACCATCAGTAATGAGCTGTTAATGTTTTCCAAGCGGTCTTTCAATCCCAAGCTCTGATTGCCTTCGGCTGCACGGCGAGAATTCCGTGGTGCCTGTGCAGGGGGGCAGATCCCATTCCATGGACCAGGTCCCTGCTCAGCCTCGGCCCCCCCGGGCTCTGTCCCTGCCTGTCTCGGGTCCCTCCAGCACTGTCACAAGCCCCAGCTCAGTCCCACACACGCGGGTCGCCGGTGCGAGCGGTGCGAGCTCAGCCGGGAGGAAGGTGTAGGATGAAAATCCAAGGAATTGCCTTTCCAGGAAACCTGGTTAAATCTCAAGCTGGAAGCTCGTGGCTTGTGGCCTCAGGCGCACTCAGGAAAACAAGAGCTAAGTCACTACACCCGCTCTCCTCCCAGCCCCGGCTCTTCTCTGGGATACCCTTGGGAGGCCGCTTGAAGAATCGCACCAGTGATGGAACCAGTAATTGAGGAAACTGATGCAAACGTGATGTCCCAAAAGGTTGTGTGGGAAGCAGATTTGGGAGGGATGCTCAGATAAGTGGAATTCTTGCTTTTGTGCCTTTCTTGAGCAACATCATCAGACCCAAGGGTTTCCTGTTTATTTATTCAGCGCTCGCTGCTGTGTTACACGCGTTGGGAATCACAAACCCCCATTGTTCTGAGGACAGGTGAGGAGGAGATAAAGGCTGCTGTTTAGGCTGGGGCATTTTGGCTGGTGCTGAGCGTCTTGTCTTGTGACTGCTCTCACGCATCAGCGAAGGGAGCACAAACACACCCTGCAGACATCTGGAAGGAAGATGCCTCAGCTGTGCTGAGCGGGACCGACAACAATAACAACACAGAGCAGCCCCAAAGCTGCTCTGCTCCGGGCCAGGTAGCACAGAGGCCCCCACAGTGGGCTCTGGGTGGATCTGTGGCAGAAAGCAGATGTAGAAATGTCTCTGCACCGCCCTTGGTGTGGGTTTGGCCGGAGTGGGATGCCTGTAGTAGAGCTGGGGAGCTGGAGCGGACGGTGCTGTAGGAAAACCAGCCGGGTTCCAGCGTGTCATCCGCATCTGTTCCCCCCGGGGAGCTTTGCATCCAAGTGTTCTCCCAAACCAGCCCACCACGCAGCCTCCTCTCGCTGCAAAAAATGTGCTTGGATGACTTAACTTGATGACTTTGCTGAGTTGAACGGCGTCCAGTAGCGCAGTCATGTGTTTGGAGAGGGAAGGGCTTTCCAGAGGAAGCTGTTTGCCCACGGAACCCAAACAGCTTTCCATTGCTGATGGGGATACAGGAAAGTCTGAGTGCCCTGAGCAGGGTGCCCGTGGCTTCGTTCCTACAGAGCTCGGCAAGGGAAGCAAAATCCTGTAATTCAGCTCTTCCCCGCATTTCCCAGCTGTTGGAAGCAGTGGGAAGCTGTGGCAAGTCAAGGAGGACCTGCAGGAAGCTTTTGCAGGGCCTGCACAAGGCTGCTCTTGCCTGGCTGTCACCCAGTGATGCCAACAGGGCTGGGATGGGATTCCCACGTCTGGGAATTCTTCCGTTTCTCAGCAGTAAGGGGATTCCTCTGTCTGTCCCTGGTGGATCACAACCGGTGATGTTTTCCAGGACGAGGGGTAATGGTGTTAAACAGAAAATAGATTCAGACTGGGTACGAGGAAGAATTAGGATGAGGGCAGGGAGGCCCTGGCACAGGATGCCCACAGAAGCTGTGGCTGCCCCTGGATCCCTGGAAGTGTTCCAGGCCAGGTTGGACAGGGCTTGGAGCAAACCTGGGATAGGGGAAGGTGTCCCTGCCATGGCAGGGGGTGGAATGAGGTGGCCTTTAAAGGTCCCTTCCCACCCAAACCACCCTACGAGTCTGTTGTTTGTCTGAGGAAATAAGGAACGAATGGGCTGGTTCAGTGTCCTGGGACCGGGAAGGATGAAATCCTTTAGGATCTGAAAATATGTAACTGCAAATGCTGTTCCAGGTTTGTGCAATTGCTGCGAGCTCCGTGGGATTGTGGACAAGGATATTGTTTCACCTAGGCTCATGTGGGGCCCAAAAATCACAGTTTAACAGATTCACTTACAGTTTTGGTAGCGGTATTTTTTTTCCAGTAAAAGATGGGATTTGGTCAAAGACAAAGGATAAAATCTTCATTTCTTTGTCTCCCAAAATCCCAGGAAGCCTGATTTGTTTCTGTGCAAAATTAAAAAGTTGCGTTTTCTGAAATAAACCTTCTGAAATTTATTTTAACTTTATTTTATTTTTTTAGATTTAATTTTATTAATTTAGTTTCATTTTAGGTTCATTAAAGTGTTGATTCTGATATAGAAATTACAACAAACTTTTCATTTTACATTCATTTATTTATATATATATATATATATATATATATATATATATATAATTTTAATGAAATATCCAAAGAGGTGGCATGATATTAGAGATGACCAATGGACTGAAATTCTGAATTTTATTTAACCCCACCTGATTGTTTGAGCCTCTTTTAAACAGTCAGCAACTGCAGAACTGCTGTGACAAGACTCCAGGTAAGAACAGACAGCTCTTTTTGGCATTTTCTTCTGATCAAAGCTTTAAGACTGCTTAATACAAAAGCAGATTTAAACATGGGGTTTTTTTTTTTTTTCATCTTCTCTTTTTAATTTTTTTAAATTTTATTTTATTTTATTTTTTCCTGTGTCTTGCCATAGGTTCTACTTTTTAAGAACGGAAGTAATTACATACAGCAAAAAAACCTAACAACATCAACAACAATGACAAGAAATTAGTACTACTACTACTACTAATAATATTATCCTCCACAACTGCAGCACTATTATTTTTACTTCTGTCATAGTCTTGCCTAAACTATTTTATTCTGGGGACATATTTGTATGTTTTTATTTATTATCTTTATTTATATTACTATTTATTGATCATTATTTTTATAAATAGAATACATAATAAATAATATGTATTACTTACATTATATATTTATTTTTATATTATGGCACTTTTTAAACCTAATTTTTTTTCACCTAATACCCAATCATGGGTCCCAGTAGCGGTGCAGGTTTCCCAATCACTGCAGGGTAGTCAAGCTCTGCTGAAGGATCATCCTGGACAATCCCAACTCTTTCCATCTTATCATTTCACCAGCTCGATGCGTTGGAAAGAGAGGGGGGGAAAAATGGAAAAAAGGGAAAAAAAGGAAAAAAAGGGGAAAAAAAAGGAAAAAAAGAGAAAATCCCATCACGCTGCCACGATGCAGAGGTTGTTTCATCTCGTGGGGAGGCTGAACGAGGCCTCGTAATTGCTGGGAGATTTATGAGTCTGGAATTCTGCTCAGCTCTCGCTGGCTGATGTTTCCGTGGTGCTGAGGTTGGGAAGGCACCTTGGGAGACAACAGGTGAGGAAACTTCAGGAGGTGCGTGTGATCTCTGGGGGCAAAACGAAAAACCTCCCACCCCGCAGGAGGTGGGTTTGTCCGTGGCGTTGGCAGGGAGCCCATTGTCCCCCCCTGGCCAAAATGAAATCTCTGGAGTGGCACTCTTGTGCTGCATCAGATAAAGAGCGGTGGGGACAAACTTCATCTTCCAGGCTGCCTCTGATTCTTCACACGTCAGAGGATCGGGAGTGAGCGATCCACAAACCTCCTCCAAAGCCGGACGTGTTGGAACGGCCGCGTGCTTCCCTCCATTCCACAAGCACAACCCGGCTCCTTTGGGAGCTGCTGGTGCTTGGGGTCCAGATTCCTTCAGGGTGGAAAGGCAGTGGGATTATCCAGCGCCACACCGGGTGCCTGGGGCAGCGCCAAGGGATCCGAGTGGCTCAGGAAAAGCCTCTTTGCCCTGGTGCCATCAGGGTGAGCTCACTGCCAGGCCGCGCACGGATCCCATGGCTCAGGCGCCATCCCACAGTCACTGGGGGCATTGGCGCTGGCATCTACCCAACCGAGGCCTGGTGATGTCCTTCAATATTTTAATGCCAGAATCGTCCCTGTAAGAGAATGGGAGCTGTGTCGGGCCCTGACCCATTTGCTGCACATTTGCAGCACACATTTAACCAGCCTAACCTGACCACAAGCCCGCAGCACCCACCAAATTTAAGAACTGAGTCTTCTAGTTACTTTTAGATTTATTTAAGAATTGAGTCTTCTAGTTACTTTTTAATTTTGCGCTTTTCTAAATCCCTTTTTTCTCTGCTTTTTTTCCCACGTGGCTTTGTGCAGCTCTGCCTAAGAGGGAGGCAATGACAGCTGCCTCACATTGAGCAAGGTTGAGGAAGGTGCTCATCATTCCTGCCAAATTTTTCCTTGACTCTCCCGTGTCTTCTTCTGCACCCGACTGCTGCCTTCGGTTCGGTGCTTCGCAAGGTCAGAGAGCTCTCCTCTGCAACAGGGGTGAAATAGGTATTCCAGTAAATATTTGTGAAACAGGGTGACTCTGTTTGAGCAGTGGGGCGAGGAAAGCCAGCAGAAGGGTGTGAGGGATGCCAGAGCCAGCTCTGCTAGATGTGGGTTCAGGCAGAAACCTCACCTGCTGTAAGGGAACTCAGTGCTCTGCTCAGCCCTGCCTGAAATGACCCGTGTGTCTGTCGACCGCAGAGGCTGACAAGGGATACAATCACATTTGTGTTTAGGCAACAGCTGTTCCAAAACCCCATGGTAAATAGTCCTGCTGAGCCCTGTCCCAAGGCCCTGCATCCCTTGGGGCTCTCTGTGCGCTGGTGCAGAGCATCCCTGCAATGCTCGTGGCTCTTCTCCTGTGGAGGCTGTGGATGGGCAGTGCCCAGGTGTGTTGTGACCTGCCCACCCTAAAGGGCTGCGCAGTTTGTGTTGGCCTGGAGCAGCTGGGGATGCCCTGGGGACTGGACTGAAGGAGCTGCATCCATGAATCCACTGTGACAGTGACAGGGCCCGAGGGAACAGCTGGAGCTGTGCCAGCGGAGGTTTAGGTTGGATATCAGGGCAAGGTTCTTTTCCCAGAGGGTGCTGGGCATTGAATTGACTCCTCAGGGAATGGGCACAGCCCCGAGGCTGCCAGAGCTCCAGGAGTGTTTGGATATTGCTCCCAGGGATGCCCAGGGTGGGATTGTTGGGGTGCCCGTGCAGGGCCAGGAGCAGCACTGGATGATCCCAGTGGGTCCCTTCCAGCTGAGGGTATTCTATGAAAAAAGCTGAGGGCCTGTAACACTGAGAGGGAGATATTGGTTGTACTTTTATAAAAGCTTTGAAGAGCTGTAGGATTTTATGGGGCACGGCACTCTGCAGTCTCTGTGATCCTTCTTGCAGCAGCTGAGAGTCAGTGATGATACGTTCTCCTCATCCACAGGAGCTGTTCCCAGGGGAGGCACTGCCCAGCCCTGCCTGGGGGCAGTGACATCTCCGTTCCCAGTCGCCTCCTCTACCGCCAAACACCCACAGACCTCCCCAGCCATCATTCTCCCATTCCTAAATTCTTGATAAATGGACTCTTTCAGCCGAGTAATTCTCAAGCACTCCCCTGCAAGCCAAGACAATTATAGATGTAAATACAATACGCACTGGTTTGGCACCCTTGAGAAATCCAGAGGTGCAGGGGTTTTGTTTGGTTTTGTTTTGTTTTCTTCTTTTTTTTCCCCCGGTCTTTAAAAAAACCCTCCAGATGTTTCACCATGATGTCTTGGTGGAGCTTCAGTGAGTGGAGACGTGCCTTTCTCTGAGGAAAGCAGTGAGTTTCTGGTTTGGCTGGTTACCCCAGGACTTCACACCTTGTTTGTGAGATGCAGCTGGAGGCATTTGGTTTGGGGCTGGGTGAGGATATTAGAAATGCCTGAAATACATATTTGAGTGGATGCATAGCCAGGAGCAGGAGATGAGATAAGCTCTACGGTTTTGCATAATACAGGTGAAACCTTTGTTGACTGGAAGATGGGAATGTCACTGCAAACCTGGGGAGATAGAGAACAACAAAACCTCGGAGCCGATCTCTTTTGTATTTCTGTCTTATGAACTTTGAATTGAACTTCTGCACCGGATCTGATCTGGATGAAATATCATATCTGGGGCTGATCCTTATCTCTTAAACCTTTCCTTTGTCTCTTTGACTCTTTGGGCTTTACCCTCTTGTTTTGTTGTGAGTGGCCCAGAGCTTTGATCTCGCGCTGGGCCCCGGCGGGCAGCACAAACCTTTGCTTTGGTGTGACACACACAGGGACATTGGGGTCTGAAGAGACAAGAGGTTTCTTCTTCTGTGGCAAAGTCCGAAGGCAAACGGGGTAACTTCAGAATTCACTGTCTCCCCTTACATGATGGGAAACTGGAAATTCACACGGGTATTTCCCCAGTAAAGAAAATGCACCTGTGGGAACTTGGTTGTTGTATATCTGTTTCCAATTTTATTTACAATCCCTTTTATTTTTATAAAGAGTCCAAGCAATTTAAGCTTACCTATCCTTTAATATAAAATAATTGAAACCAAAGCTCTTAAATGCTTTATAATGTCTTTTTCTCTGCTTTTTACAGTCACGAGAGGAGGTTTTTATTCTTCTGAAGTATCTAGGCTGCTAAGCTTGAATTATATTTTACCTTTTTGGGAAATTCCTTTACTAGAAACCAACAGCTGGTCTTAATCTAATCCGATGATACCTGCTGATCTATACAGTAAGAGCAAAGTGAGGCCAACTGTGTTGGAAAGCAAGAGGGGCTAAGCTGAAAATATTCATTCATTGTTTTGGACTTCTTTTTTTTTTCTTTTTTTTTTTAAAGGAATGATGTAGAGAGACACTTCAGCCTTACTCCCCACGTTTTCCATTAGTGGTAATTTAAAACTTTGAAAAATGTACAGTAACTTGCCTAGGTCAGCTGAGTATCAGCATGTAGCTTTTCATTCACATTTTTCATTTAATCCGGTGGCTTTGAATTCCTTGCCTTGTAAGTTCCTATATATGAAGATTAGAAACTGCTCCTGGCTATGGAGAATTACATGCTTTTAGATGAAATCTAATCCCTTGTAAAAGGTTTTGTTCGTGGTGATCTTTCCTGTTCACAGCGCTGGGCTGCGCGGCTGAGAGCAGATGACACAGGTGAAGCTATCAGCAGACAATAGACAAAAAAAAGAACAAAAATCAAAATAATCACAGCCTGCATTTAGGATTAAATTTTTATCAGAGGTTTTGGCGATCTGGCAGCTTAGAGATTTGTGCCTTTGATTCCAGGAAAGCAGCCCAGCAAAGCGAAAGTCTGCAAAACCTATTGAGAATAAATTGGATGCGTCCGCATCGTCTGTGTTTTGACAGAGTTTGAAGTGGGAAGTCTTGGCTTTGGAAGGGTTTGGTGTGTGATCCAAGCACACCCCATCCCACGGCCTGGCTGGGGCTTCTGTCTTCCTAGCAGGATCAAGACCTTTCCCCAGACTTCACCCCCTGAGAACTTTCCTTGGAGGGAAGAGCCAGGGCTCATCTCCTGCTCAGAGGCTGCTGAGAGTTTCTCCTCCAAGCAATTGGTCCTTTACACACCCTGGGGTGCAGAACTCCCCAGCAGGGTCTGGGGATGAACAGGGAATCACCTCAGTGCTGATTTGCTAGGAGCCCTTCAGACTACCCAGAAAAACAAAGGAGAAGCTTAGATGGAAGTTTCTGGGGTTCTGTGTCCAGCTCTGGGGCTCCCAACATCCAGAGGGACATGGAGCTGCTGGAGTGGATCCAGAGGAGGCCGTGGAGGTGCTCCAAGGGCCAGAGCCAGGCTGGGAGAGCTGGGAATGTTCACCTGGAGAGGAGAAGGCTCCAGGGAGAGCTCAGAGCCCCTGGCAGGGCCTGAAAGGGCTCCAGGAGAGCTGGAGAGGGACTGGGGACAAGGGATGGAGGGACAGGACACAGGGAATGGCTTCCAGTGCCAGAGGGCAGGGATGGATGGGAGATTGGGAACTGGGAATTCCTGGCTGGGAGGGTGCTGAGGCCCTGGCACAGGGTGCCCAGAGAAGCTGTGGCTGCCCCTGGATCCCTGGCAGTGCCCAAGGCCAGGCTGGACAGGACTTGGAGCAATATGGGGTAGTGGAAGGTGTCCCTGCACATGAGAGTGGGACTGGATGGCCTCTAAGATTCCTTCCAACCCAAACCATTCTCTGATTGAAAAGCTCAGCTCAGTGTGAGTTCTTTCAGCCTGGGAATTTATTACAGTCAAATAAGAAACTAACTTTCCCCTTTCTTCTAAACTCTGTGCCCAACCATGCCGTTCCAGCCTGACATGAAAATTAACCCTGCAAAACCCAGCTGCTTCCCTTGCCCCATGGCTCTGCCTCAGGCAGCTGTGAAATCAGATGACAGGATCCCGTGTGGGACTTGGGAGCACCCGTGGCACGTGCCAGGAGAGCAGGTGAGAAGGTGAGCAGGAGAGAAAATACCTTTCAAAGCTTACTGATAGTACTTTTTTTTTTTTTTTTTTGGCATATGGATTTGGAGGGGGGATGTGCGTTCACGGAGGTATCACTGGGACCTGTTGAATCCTCCAGTGGAGGACAAGGAGAAAAAGCCAGATGACTTAGGTGACAAATTATATCAGTTAAATCACAAATATTTCAATGAATTCTGGCTGATGGTGAATGGCAGTCTCCTGGCTGGGATGTGCATACAACCTCAACGGAGAAAAATTGGTGAACCCCACTATTTTCTAACAGTTTTTAGAAAAATGAAGACAGAGCTGCTCATTTCCAGTCGCTCTCCTGGCTCCAGCAGAGTTAAGAGTTGCTGGAGCCAAACAAAATTCAGAAAATTTCACTTCTGAATAAAGCATGTGAGCCTGGCCCAGAAGCGGGCTGCTCTCTTCCTTTTATGAATCAGTCTCCAAGATATGCTCACATTCCTGAGGAACAAGCCTGGAATAACACGGCTGGCTTTGGGTGCAATGCGCTGATTGTGAGGAAGCAACAGTCTCCCGTGTATGAATAGCTTTTATGTTGCAATAGGTCAGGGCTATAGCACCCAGTGAAAAATGGCTTTTTAATGTGCTTTACAGGCTGTCAGGGCAGGGTGAGTGTAAACCACGGACCTGGCTGCGTCAGAATGATATTTTATTTTTTTGCTTTATCGCCCAGACACAACGCATCTCAGATCAATTAGTTTTGCTTTGAAGTTTGCTCTTGATCCAGATCTTCAATAAAAAGGAAGTTTCCAAATCACTGGTCTGTGAACACTGTTTGTGATTAATTACCCTCTTATAATCTGAGGAATTCTGGTCGTCGCTGTATTTTGAATACCTCAGACTGCATGGGGAGTTTTATTTTGGCTGGTATATTTGGAAACTGCTAATAAACACCTACTTCCTGTTTTTCTTGCTACTGTGTATAACAAATTGTTAAAAAACTTGCTTTCCCATTTCAGCCTCCTGCCTGTTGGACCAGACCTGAACCATATATGGGTTAATCAACACCCTATATCATTTGCCAGCGAATTTTCTCAGCTCTTAAAAGCAGGACGTCGTCTCCGGCTGCAACAACAAAAAAAAATGAGTAGCTCGAAGAGACCTTACACGAAGCCTCTGCTAGAGACAAATAATGACTGATCCGGTTTTAAATTCAAAAGGAAGCTTTCTGCAAAGCTTCCTAAAATAACAGCGTGTTTTCCTGTCGATGCCTGGGTTAATTGGGGATGGTCATGGACGCGGAGGCTTCGCTCCGTCCCGGGAAGCGACGCCGAGCCGTGCCCGCGGTGGGAACATCTGTTTGGGCAAAGATTTTGAGGTTAACACTCTACGGAGGATGTTTGTTTAGACAGGATGAATGCTTTTGTGAAATCTAATATTAGGCTCTATCTAGGTATGTCCGCTTGGCACCGGCCTCCGCATTTTGTGCGCGAACAAATGTTAATTAGCAAGGAAAAGAAAAAAAAATATTAAAAAAATTCCCCCACTTTGTGGCTGGAGTAACGCGGCGTAACAGTGGGAATAGATTAGTTCAGCTGCTGAAAGGTCCTGTGGCTGTTGCCTGGTGCAAGTGTTATCAGTGTTTGTGTGGTGCTCCGGGGGTTTGTTTGCTGGCCGTGCCCGCTCGGAGCGGGTGACTCACGGCAGAGCCTGCTTCCAGCACGTCCAAGTTCCTTAAATCCATCGCTTTCGCGGCACTAGCGGTAACAAACACCTTCAGAAATTTCCCTGAAATGGTGTGCTGAGGTTGTTTTGAAGCCCAAGCCTTTGTTTTCGCAGTCTGTGCTGTTTTTAACCTTTTATATTTCGAATATACTTCACTCCCAGCTCTCTCTGGCGTAGCTGGCTCTGGGGGATCAGCTCAGAGCTTGGGTTTGGCTGGGTGGAGGGAAGGATGGATTTGCAGAGTGGTGGTGGTTTCAGTGTGTGTCACGTCCTGCATTCTCACCCACATGGATTTGGGGCAGGTGTGTGAGAATCACCTGGAGAGGACACTCTCTCTCCAGGTTTTGCTCCTGGTTCCTGCTGATGGGGTCTGGCAGCATCCAGCTGTGAACCTGTGGGGTTCACCTCTGCTGGGGGAATTTGATCTGTCCAGATTTGGGAAGAGAAAAGAAAGAGGAAGCTGAGGGGAGACCTCATTGCAGTCTACAGCTTCCTCATGGGGGAAGAGGAGGAGCAGACATTGATCTCTTCTCCCTGGTGACCTGTTACAGCACACGGGGACTGGCCTGGGATGTCAAGGGAGGTCTAGGCTGGGAATTAGGGACAGCTTCTTCGCCCCAGAGGAGAAGTGATCACAGCCACAGCCTGACAGAGCTACAGGGGTGTTTGAACAATGCTCTCAGGCACAGGGTGTGACTCCTGGGGATGGTCCTGTGCAGGGCCAGGAGCTGGATTTGCTGATCCTCGTGGGTGCCTTCCAGCTCTGCTCATTCTGAGATTCTGTGTTTCCTCTAAGATCGCGTTGCTGCAGGAGGAGGAAACCTCTCCCCAAGCCAAGAGGGGTTTGCTCATCTCTGTTTGATCCTCAGTGTCCCTGTGGTGGTACCAGACCCTCGAGCTCACCAAACTACCAAAGGAAAGCACAACCCTGAGGATGCAGGTCCGTGCTGGGGCTCAAACCACCTGCAGATCCTGGTTTCTGGTGGATTTGTGTCCTTGATGCTCAAGATTTCCACAGCCCCAGGCCGCTTCTGCTCTGTTGACGCCGGGGTGTTGTGGCAGCACAGACTCCAGTGGTACCAGCTGCCTGGCCATGGTGGTTGTCACCTGTGCTGGCCAGGTGCCACTGGTCAGGACAAACTCCGATCACCTCTGTTCCTCTGGTTCCTCATTTTCAAAAATCCAGCACCTCTTCCACCTCCAAGTTTTTTTTTTGTCCTCCTGCTCGTTCCTTCATTAGTTGCTTATTTGGAAGCGTCTTTAAAGATGTCATTTGTAAATGATGGAAGGGTCACTGTGGAGTAAAAAAGCTCCAGCTGTGTGTGTGTGGGAGTGGAAGGTTCTCCCTTGCCTCCTCACAGGCTGGAACACCTCATGGCCGCTTCACCCAGCCAAATATCAGTGACGTGCATCTGCTCAGGGAGGAGTTCCAGTCTGGTGGCACTGCCACTTCCCCCATGACCCTTCTCCCAGGAATACCCACCGTCATATCCCTGCACAACACCCTCTTGCCAGCTGTCTGCAGCCACAAGCCTTTAAAAGCAACAAAAAGCAGAGGGAGCTGGGAGGAGGTGGAAATATTCATGACTGAGGGCTGGAAAACCCACCTGTAATTTTGGGCCATCTCAGCGTGATCCCTTGGGTTCAGCATCTTCAAACATGACTCAAACATCGCTGCCTGAGTCACCTTGAGATGGGGCAGGATGTGGGAAGTAAAACCAGCAGGCATCACGGAAACCTCGGAGTCAAACAGATCTCCAGCAGCACTGGGAGGGAGTTTGGGACAGAGGAGGACTCCGGGGTGCATAACCTCTCCAGTGGAAATGTCCTGGAGGGGCTGTGGATGCTCCAGGAAAACGAGGCACCCCTCCCTTTGCTCAGGCGGCCAGCAGGTACCCGATAGCTCCAGCAGCATCAGAAGTGCTGAGCTTTGCCAAAACCGTCCTTTTTTTTTTTGGTGCCAAAAATACCCTTTCGGCTGCGCTGGCAGAGTTTTCCTCTTGACTTGCAGCACATCCAGCGGGCCAGGGCAGCCTACAGCTGCGCTGCCACCTCTCCCACGTCCCCTTCCGAGGCACAGCACACCTCAACAGGCGCTGTTTGCCTTCCACCTCCCGTGTTTCTGTTATATTTAGAGCCTGTGTTTTGGCAGAGCTGCCCCCGGGTTGGGGCTGGCTGATGCTCTCTCCTCGGAGCTGGCTCAGCGATTTACGCCCTGCCCTCAAACAGGGGGACCTGCCCAGGTGGGTGGGAGCTGGCCAGGTGTGCCAGCCTGGGTTTGGGCAGTGGGGAGGGAGAAGGCAGTGGGTGGAAGATGCCTGTCCTTCCTGCCAGCTCCCCTGGGGCAGCTTGGGGGGCTCAGACCGTCCTGGGATGGTCGAAAAAGCAGTTTTGTCCTCAGGTTCCAGGTCTGAAGTGTTTGAGATAGAGTCCCCCTGGATGGAAATGAAATCCCCCATGGAAGGAGACTTTTAACTTATTCTGCTGGGCATGGGGAGGTTAAATGAGCTGCCTGCTGTCAAACAGAGCTCCGGACCAGATTTCTGTATCACACCTCCATTCTCATCACTTTTTGTCTCTATAAAAGTCCACGGGATCAGGCTGGTGCCACAGCACTGGGCATCATTGTGAGCTCAGCAGCAACTGCAGCTCAGTCCCGACCCTGTGGTTTCTTTCTGCCTCTCCAGAAGGATGTGATTAATTCCTCACTGGGGGAACAAAGCACCTCGCTTGAGTATGCTGAACTTTATTAATGCCCACAGAATTATAAAGGAAAAAGAAAAGAGGAGGTAATCTGAAGAATGTTTGACCGTGAGCCCATTCGTGTTTTGGAATGACACAATGTGTGTGTTTTATGATAGCTGCAACCACTTTGCGTGGAGATAAGAGATTTAACATAATGTTTTTTTTCTTCGCCGTCATTTAGGAAAAAAAGAAGCCAACATACCATTGCTGAAAAACATAAACAAAGTGGCCTTTTATATCTCTTACTTAAAACCCGGGCTGTTCCAAATGTGTTTTTACTGAATGGCTGGTGGGTTTGGTTTTCTCTTTTTAAGTAGCAGAAACTTTGGTCAATTTTAAAACAGTTCCCTACAGCTCCCCAGGTAAATAAATTAGAAGTTAGAGCTGGTTTAGTAGCCACTTCCTGCCATGAAGGCCAAACAAGATTCATTCCCTGTTTTCTCTGTCACGCAAGGAGCGGGCAGGGAGCACACAGGTTATGACTGGGAGAGTGTTTCAACCTCCTCTCTATTTAATTAGTCATATAATTAACACTTTCTAAAAGGAGGTAATTTTTTCCAAGCCCTTGTAAACTCCTAACCACTTCATTGAGCTGTTACTACCTTCAAAAAGGCTGCTGCAGAAAATGCTGGTGTTTCCCAGCCTTGGACACTTTTCTCCCAACCATTACACAGGGATTGCACAGTTGTGGACAAAACCTGTACCAAAAAAAGCCAATTTATTCACTCTGTCTCTCCTAAGGCTGTGGTTTCCTTATAACAGGTGAAAGGCATAAACTTCGGGAAATAAACAGAAAAAATAACGGGGTAAAACTGATCTTGAGGTAGCAGGGAGGAAAATATGAGAAGTCTGGAAAACTTGATGTGAAAAATTACTCTCATTGGCACGTAGGCAGGGGATGTCCCTGCAGCTGGAACTGTGTCCCCTTCCCTCCCTCAGTGCTCAGATCCCAGGAGCTGGGTGTTGGCCAGGATCAGCCAAGGGACAATGGAGCAGCCCCGTTCCTGACAGGGTGAGGAGCAGCTGGGTGGGACGTGAGGTGAGATGAGATGTCCCCACTGACCCCTGCTGGATGAGAAACCATCCTCAGGCTGGGCCACGAGCCCCATCCCAGGGGTGATCCAAGCCTGCAAAGAGTGCTATGCTCCCCAAATTCTTATTTTTGTAACCGGGATCGTTTCACCAGGTTGGGTGAAGTGATCTAGGGGAAAAGGCTCAGCCATGAGCAGCTCGGACGATGGGAGGATCTTACCCCAGCTCCCTGCTGGTGGACAAAGTGAGCTACACTTGAGCTGGAATACCCAAGGCACTATTTTCCCCTTGGAAACTCTCTCAGGTCCAAAAGCAGGGAGTCATTTTCCCTCAGCTGCTGGTGGGGAATAACCCGAATCGTTCCTTCCGCATCCCAAAATCGCCGGTGCGAGAGGCAAAGCCACGAGAGCTCGTTTCCTCTGCCAGCAGAAGGACGAGGCCCCCGCAGGGACGGGGCAGGGGAGCAGGACCGTGGCCGTGGGGAGGGCCCGGCTGTGCAGCTGGCTCTGATCAAAGCCTGGCAGCGCCGGCCGTGTCCGACAGCCCTGTTTACGTTATCCGGAAGCGCACGGGCTCGCGCGGCATTTCCTAACCTGGTTCTTGCTTCCATCTGCCTGGGAAGTGTGGCTGCCCCTGGGGAGTGGGGGAGGATGGGGAAGGGCAGCCAGCCCCTTCCCGGTGCTGCTGGGCGCAGAGGAGGGACGGGGTCCCCTCGTGGGTCCAGCCCCCGTGGAGTGTGGCCACTCGGCAGAGGAGATGTGCTGCCCTGGCAGAGGGAAACGCTCCCAGCAGACTGGTGGGAAACTCCTTCCCCGTGGAGTTCTGGGCTGTTCTGCTGTCCCTGACTCCAGAGTGGTGAATGCTCCTGTTATTCAGGGTTTTCTCTGTGAGTTCTCAGAGTTTTCCCTTTTTCTTCTTCACAGAATTGTAAAATCCTAGGTTTAGGTAAGGGACCTTAAAGATCATCCCATTCCACTCACCTGCCATGGGCAGAGACCCCTTTGATAGAACAGGTTGTTCCAAGCTCCATCCAACCTCTCCCTGAAGACTTCCAGGGATCCAGGGGCAGCCACAGCTTCTCTGGGGGCATCCTGCGCCAGGGCTCACCTCCCTCACGGGGAAGAATTTCTCCCCAGTATCCCATCTATCCCTGCCCTCTGGCAGCGGGAATCCATTCCCTGTGTCCTTCTCCTGTCACAACAGGCCCTTGTCCAAAGTCCCTCTCAATGCACCCTTCAGGTACTGAAGGGCCACAAAATGTTCCCCCTGGGACTCTCTTTTGTCCAGGCTGAACAGTCTCAATTCCCTCAGCTTTTTCCTCATAGGAGGGCTGTTCCATCCCTCTGATCATCTCTGTGGCCTCCTCTGGACTCACTTCTTCACTGTGTACAGGAGAGTCGGGTGATTGTGGCACTGATTGAGGTTGCTGAGCACCAGGGCCTTGGTCCGTGGACATTTGCTGAGTTTTTGGCCCCAATAAGGAAAAAGTTGCAGTGTTTTCTTCTCTGGTCAGGAGTTTCAGGGAGTTACAGCAAAGCACAGAGCGCAGGCTGGATCTGCTGATGGATGGGCAGTCTGCTGTCTTGGAGATGAAAGAAAACTGTGCACCATGTGGGGAACCCAGGGAATGGCGTGGGATTATGTGGGCTTTGGGGTGGTGGGGTCTTGGGGATGTTGTGGTGCAGCTTGAGGGTGGCCAGCAGGAGTTTTTCAGGAGCACCCCTCTGCCCATGCTTCTTGAAGCTTGATTTACTTTTTTTTTTTTTGCTGGAAGTTATTCGTGTTATTCTGGTTCTAGAAGGACTCCAAGGCTCTGCCAAAGACCAGGGGCAGTTTGGAATATTATGATAGGAAATGGTCCCTTGGTCACTCATCTCAAGGTGAAGATTAAGTAACATTATGCGGTTAAATTCTCCCCACTTCAATTTTGTAGGGAAAAACTAAGGCCTGCCGTGGTGGCTGCTTGGTCCTGTGTCTTGAATTTGCCGTGTGTAGTAGATCCACTCATCAGTGGGTGACAAACTGCTTCAGGGCAGGTCTGAATGTCCCTGCACATCCCTAGGAGGGGTGTCTGCCATTACTTCTCACTCCTGAAAACTGTCACCTTTACTTCGCAGGACGTCATCCATCGAATTTCCTCGCACTCCTTGGAATGTGCTAAGTAATCAAAAGGAGCAGCTGACAAAATAAATGAGGAAAGTGTGTTATTTATGGGGACGTCGCCCGAAGGGCTGGACGGGCCATTTGGGGTGTGCAGCTTCTGCCCTTCAGGAGTGTCGATGTTCGGGTCCATGGGGCGGCTGGCAGAAAGGGTCACTCCCGGCCTTTGTGCACCCAGACACCACCCCTCTGCCCTTGGCTTTGTTCGGTGCTATCTGTCTGCTTTCCTAATTAGCCACAGTCCTGCTACTTCTCCTCGCAGATTTGATACAAAATAAATGACCTAAGAATTCCCCCCAGAGCACGGCTCATTAGAGATGGACCAAACACCAGGAAACACACGAGAAGGGCTGGTCAGAGCCCCTCATGAGGTGAGCTAAATGATCTACCAGCCCCTTTCCCTTCGCAGGGTGCAGGGCTGGGATCTGGGTCACCCACCAAAGGTTCCCTGGCTCTCACCCTACAGCCCGGCAGGTCTGAGTGTGGTCAGGCTCGCTCCGAGTCCACACACCCTTCCCAGCTATTCCACAATCCTCACGAACATATGGCTCTAGCAGTTGTCAAAAAATGTTGGACAGAGGCTTTGTGGTCAGCTTGATCTGTCCCATCTGGTCATCTGATCTCTTTGTTCTCTGGACTCCCATCCCTGCACTCGCCGTGGAGATAATTTGAGTAATGCTTCCCTTGTTTTTTTTTCGTTTTGCTGTGTCGTTATTTTCCCTGCTAGGAAGTGCAATCTTCTCCTTGGCTTCGGGGATAAAAATGGTATGGCTTGACCCTAGCTGCCTGGAGAGATTTGTTTAGTCTTTCCTGTGTTGTAGAGCACACAGTGTGTGCATCACAGCAAACTTGTCCAAGTGAAGCAGGACAGTTTGCATTGGGGATGCCAGAGGAGATGAGAAAAATCACGCTCTGACCTGGATATTTTGAGTTTCTCCCAGGTGAAGTGTGGTGGTAGGTCTGAACCTTCATTTCTTCAAACCACTCTGGGTTCCTTGGAGCTGTGCTCTTCATTCTTGACGTGTCCAGCACCTTGCACTGACTGGAGAAGGGATGAGGAGTCCCTGGCGGTCATCTCCATTGCGATTCCTCTCTCCTTTTAATCAGAGCTCTGTTATTCCGGACCCAGCTTTGGCTGAACCCCGGTGAACTTCCCCTCCATCCTCGTGCTCTTCCCCCTTCCCCGCCAGCGCGTTTGCCGCCGTGAACTTCCCGTGCCCGACCCGAGAGTGTCTCCGTGAGGTGCGATCCAAGCCGTGGCAGGAATGGCTGCAGCCGCAGGAAGGAGATCGCTGACCCACCCCTGGCTCCCTCCCAGCCTCCCTAATCAGGAGAGGAATGTCTCTGGATGAGCCTGTGGCCACCGGGCTCTGCTGTGCAAGCGCTTCCTCCGCGAGCCATCTGTGCGGGTCACGCCGGGCAAAGCACACCCTGTGCCATCATGGATCAGCATGTTTTGCACCACTGGCACCAGCTGGGAGGAAGAAGGCTGGGAGGAAGAGGAGGATGGTACACAGGCTGAGGAAAGGCGCAAGGTGGGTCAGCCACTGCTGTTCCTACCTTGCTGAATGGAAATGGGATTATCTTTGGAAAAGCAACTCCTGTGTCTGTGCTGAGAGTGTCTTGGAGGTGTCCATCCAGCCAGGGTTTGTTTCTTGGTGTGGATCTGGAGATTTGTGGTCAAATGGCAGCTGCTCTCCTCTGCTTGATGTTGCATGATTGATCAATAAGGAGGCAAGGCCTGACCTTGCAGTCAGGGGTGTCTCACGAAGACACACAGGACAAGCAGGAATGTCACGGTGACTGTGAGGGTGCTGAGGCCCTGGCACAGGTCGCTCAGAGCATCTGTGGCTGCCCCATCCCTGGAAGTGTCCCAGGCCAGGTTAGACGGGGCTTGGAGCAACCTGGGATAGTGGAAGATGTCCCTGCCCATGGCAGGGGGTGGAAATGAGATGGTCTTTAAGGTCCTTCCCAAACCAAACCATTCTGTGATTTTGTGATCTCCTTTCTCACCGAGATCCCCACCACGGCTGCTACGACTGTGTGGAGAAGGCTGAGATGGATATTCCTGAGTGATGTGGCAGCACAGGCTCTCCTCAATGGTTACAAGCCCCCCCTGCCTGGGGTTCAGCCCCTCATCGTGGTGGGTCTTGCTGCTGTGCCTGCAGGTTCCAGCACGCTCAGGTCCCTCTGCACCCTGCAAATCCAGGGGCAGGTCCCGGTGTCAAAGCCTGCTGCCCTCCCGAAGCCAGCGGTGGAGTCGGTGGGACTCCACACTGGAATAAGACAAACAGGATTTAACCTTTGCTACGGCGTGTCCCAGCCAAGAGCTATTGTTAACAAACTTGGCCACCGTCCATTTGGCCTGGGTGGTTCGAAGAGCAGAGAGTAAATAGTCTGACATTCGAAAGAAGTTAATATTTACAAACTTGGGGCCTGCTCCTGCTGCCATTGTTGTTGGGGAAACGGGTTTTGCTGTGGGCTTCACCTTCGGAGGAGCAGGGCCCTGCAACAGAAAGGATTGCAAAGTAGAGCAGCTAAAAATCCTGTAAGCAGATTTGACACCCTGCCCTGCAAATACAATGGCAGGTACTGTTAGAGCAGCGCCTGAAAAAAGGCCCCACTGAAAATATCCCCTTTACACCTCCATGCAGGTCTGTGGAATGCCATTTCTTTATTTGCCTTAGTATTTTCCCCTAATAATTTAAGTTGACACCTCCATGGTGACATTTCTTAAATATTAAAAAAAACCCCATAATTAAATAAAAATTTTAAAAGTGGGTCCCATATTTTTCCTCTTCTTGAGCGGACTTTTACCCTCTGCTCATATTCCATGATCGTTCCAGCGCTTCCACTCCCACAAAGACAGAGGCACGTGCTCTCCTCTGAGTATCCAATATTCCTATTCACTCCACGGATGCTCGAATGCTCCCAGTTCATCATGGATGGAGGTTTGGCAGCCCTGGGGCCTGGGCTCGCAATAAGGAACTTCATTGATGGATCAAGCCAATGCCTAAGGATAACTCCGAGCTATCACGGAAGTCAGGGCTGGAAAAGCCCAGTAGGTCCTTCCAGCCTGTCTCCTTGCCAGTGCAGTGCTCTCCATTATTTCTCATCAGAAAGGAGATCCAGTTCCCCGGATATTTGGTTTAGCTTGGACACATCTGCTAAGGTCTGCAGATTTCAGTCCAAAAACGAGAGTTATTTATTCAGTTACATTTTCAAGTATTTGGGGAACTTTCTGCCAGAGTGCCCTTTGTTTTTATTTCCTGTGCTTCCAAGATGTCAATTTAAGCAATTTTGCTTGCACCTGTAATGCAGAGCCCTGCATATTTATTTTAAGGGAAAAGGTGCGGGGGATGAATGTCTCATTAGCACTACTTTAATCACTTAATTTTGGAAGGCAGCTGCCAGGCTCTGAGCTGGAGCATTGTAAGCAAGATTTTCAGGGGATTTTATTTCTCCTGGAGTTTTCTTGGCAGGGACAGCTTGCAAGAATTGGTAGCTGAGTGGGTAGTGGAATGATAATCCAAAAATTGTCCATTGGAATGTCCAGGTAACCACAGGCACAGATAGCAGAGCTGTTTCCACGTGCAGACACAACAAATTCCAGCTATTTCTGAGAGCGTGGTGACCCAAGGAGCTTCCAAGGGTGCCACACAAAAAGCATCCTAATGATGTTTTTACTCACATGAAGGAGGTTGGCTCAAGGGAAACCCAGGACGGGAGTTTGTGGCATCAAAAATGGTGCCTCTATGCTTATATATATATTATAATATATATTTAATATTATAATATATAATGATTTATTATTATAATATATAATGCATGGTAGATAATATATAAAATGTAACATGTAATAGGTAATATATTATAGACATAATTATAATCCATCTATATTGTATTTATTTTATATTTATCATATATGATAATTACAATATAACTAATTTTAAAAAGTATAATTATATTTATAAACATTTCTTAGAAACCTTTAATTTTTTTCTTTTTTTAACTGAGGTTTTAGTGCAGAGGTCCAGATACCACTAAATTAATATTGCTGCTGTGCCTCTTGGGTGGTGTTAGCAGGGTTAATGGGTGAACTATAACCTTTAAATTAGGTACAGGTGCAAAAGCAGATTTGATAAGCGCCACCCATGAGGTGGAAGGTAAAGGTGAAAAGCAAAAATAATAATGCATTGAATGTGCTCCTTTGCCTCTGTCCAAAGAAGCAGAGCAGAAGGAGCAAAGTAGGCTGTTTTAACAGCTAAAAAGTTACAGATTAAAACGGAGATTTGATATTGATTTGATATTTGATCACTGTGAAGAATCATCTGACAGTTTGATGGTTTTGTCTGGGTTAGCACCGAGGCACTGTAAGAGGTTGCCCGGGGAAGTTGTGGATGCCCCATCCCTGGAATTGCTCAACACTAGGCTGGATGAGGCTTGGAGCAACGCGGGGTAGTGAAACTCCCCACGGCAGGGGAGTTGGAACGAGATGCTCTTCAAGTTCCTTTTCAGTTCTGTGATTTTTCAGAGCTCAGATTTACTGGTGATTCGCTTCAGAGGCTGATATTGCAACGTGGGCACACCGGAAATCTGCCGTGTTTTTAGCAAGGATAGCAGGAGCTGACTCAGTGAGGGCTGACAGAGGGAAGGGCTGACAGCACCCAGCCAGTTGTACCCAAACCTGCTCCAAAAAGATGAAGCCTGAGCAAGGAATTAGCAGTTGGAGAGAGCCAAGAACTGCAGGCAGCTCCTGACCAGAATTTGTATCCTGGTTGGCCAAATATGAAGGGAGCCTCCACAGATGTAAGAATTATTTAGGTCCAGGTCTTGTTTCCAAAAGTTTTGAAAGCATCCATCTGTGTATAAGCAAGGCTCTGGTTGGTTTTTTGGGAGACATAACTGGTATTTTAGGTAAGAACAAAATGCAGTGGAGGATTCCAAGGTTATCTCTGGGAAAAGTAAATGCAGAGCTTATCTTGTACTGTACAGTCTCATGCACTAATTATTGATTATTCTTTGAGTGAGCTGGCAAATAAAACATTATTTATGGGACATGAAATCTGTATTTATTGGACATGAAATTTGTGTTTACTGCCTGTTTAATCCTACAAAAAAAAAAAAAAAAAAAAAAAAAAAAAAAAAAAAAAAACAAAAAACCCACAACAGTACACAAGTACCCGGCAATGGAGTTAGCACATGGAATCAGCTTTATTCTTTTTTTATTCTTCTCTCCTTTGCTCATCTTCCTTGTTATATGATATATCATTATTCCATCCTGGGAGGGAGAAAGTGGAGCTGCACACACTTGACCAAACCGCATGAAACTGCAGTCCATGAGAAAAGGAACAGCCAGAAGAAATGTGGAAAGCCCTTGCTCAAGCGGCCTATACTGTGTCCAGGTTATGTCATGGGTGTCCCTTAAAATTAAAATTAAAATTAAAATTAAAATTAAGTAAAAGTAGTGGTTGACCCAAGAACCAGGAAATGCATTTCCAAGTGGCAGCCACTTCTGCATAGGCGTGCTTTTGTGCAACCATTTCAGAGTGAGGCGTTTCAGGTCCCTTGGTGTGTTCTTGCACTGTCTCTTCTCTTTATGTTGGACTCTGAGTCAAGACACAAATCCTCCTGCCTTTGCAGGGCAGATATTCCCCAAAAATGCATCGTGGAAAGGCGTGATGGGTGCAGAGCTTTCCCATTCTGCGGTTTCTGCGGTACCTCTACGGTGACATTTTGAGGGTGTCAATGCCCCTGTTGCCATGGCGTTGCTCCCACAGCCAGGGAAAAGCACTAATTTGTGTTTTTCCTTCCTCAGGAGTTTGGTAGAGGTGACAGATAGAGCTGTTCATGTCCCATATCTTCCCTGCCTGCTGCCAGCTTTGTCATGGATGTGGAAAGGCCATTCCAGGAAGACTGTTGAGGGATTCATTGCAAGAAATGTTACCTCCCCTTTCCAGATCCCTCCTGAAAACCCCTCCAAGGTATTTACATTTTATTTTATTTTATTTTATTTTATTTTATTTTATTTTATTTTATTTTATTTTATTTTATTTTATTTTTATCATCATGGCTGCAGAGACAAAGGCTGAGGAACCAGCCCTGAGAGAAATAACATCTCCATGGGCACTGCGAATGGGACTGTAGCGCTGATGATCTCCAGACTGAAGAAAAGCAAAGTCAGGAAGAGGTGATATGCAGGAAAAAAAAAATCTATATTTTTTCAAATAGGTGTTAAAAAACCAGCTGAGCTTTGGGAAGACAAACCTTTCCTTGTAACCTATATGTGTGATTATGTGCTTTGTCATCTAAGTGTGCAAACACCATAATGCTTTTAAATTTTACCAAAATAATTCTAAGTCTTATCTGAGGCAACTGCATTTGAAAGCAGTGAAAATGTTAATGCTAACAACATTTTTTTTTTGTTCTCTAAATTCCTATCCTTAATTTAATATAATACACTGCTGTTTTAAAGGGATATTAATATTCTTTTCAAAGTGTTTGGGACTTTTACATAATTTAAAAAATATTTGCAGCTGTTTTGAATGTATCTGCAAGTACTGATAGACAAAAGGCATGGATATCCATAAGAACGTTGTCATAATACATTCCATATTAACGTAAGCAAAAAAGAATGTTTGCTCAGGAATACCAAAAAAGGTGATTGGAAGACCCACTTCTGTGGCCTTAACATCTTCCTGCTAAACAAGTTACACTCCTTATTTTTTTTTTCTCTGCATTCTTAATTGGTTACTTGCATCTGCCTTTTAGAATTAGCAGCTTTTTTGCATTTGGATCATCCATAGAGCTGAGCTTGGGCCATTTGTTTTAGATTTCCAGAAATGATTTATTTGTACTGTAATGGGATGGAATCGTACAGTGTTTCCCATTTGTTTTCAGCCTTAGTTCAGAGTGTAGATTAAGCTCTCATAGTATATCTGGGAGTGCTGATTCCACTCTCATGTCCAAGGACCACAAATCTTTTCTTCCACACTGTTTGCACTTTTCCCTCACTGCATAAAAATTGAGGTCCCAGGGTCAATATTACATTAGGGGGGAAAGATTATCTCAGGGGCTGAAAAATTTTGCTCCTGGCTAAATCACTAAAGGATGGGGTGTGAATGTGTGTTGCGGTAATGAACAGGGCAAAAAAAATCTTCTCAAATAAATTTCTTATTTCCCTCCATGCCCTGCATTATACTAGAACTCCTGACAGAGGATAAGATCTTCCTTGGGTTGTGTTCTGGGCATAGGCACAGCACTAGAACCTCTTTGGAAGGGAATATCCACTAAAGTTACTTAATTTTCTTTCTTTTCGAGTCATTGGGGTGCTCCATAGCTGTAGAAGATAGCAGTCTTTTCTTATAATAACTGACAATTGCAGAAACCTGGAAAAAGAGGGTAGATGAGACCTCATGGAGCTGTCTTGTCAACCCCTCTTCCCACAGTAGGATTGGCTATAAAAAGAGACTTGCATTGCTTTTCATCTTCTTTTCTTTCAGTCTTCACATTGAAAAAAACCCAGAAAACAAAACCCCACAGCAGCACACTATCAACGAATAATAGAGGGGGAAAAGGGAAGCAACAATTTTTATGACATACTCAGAGTTGCTCATGGCTGTGCTTGCGGGTGCTTCTGCGTCCACGGTGCTTTATGGCCATTTTTGATCAGTTATTCCACAGATCTGGGCTTGTAATGAATGGACTGTCCCTCTCACAGTGAAAATGGAACAAGAGAGTATAAAAACTTTGAAGTGCAGGAGGCAGCTGAAAAGAAAACAATAAACTATGTATATGAGACTGGCTTGTTGCTCGGTGATTAAGAGATGAAGACCCTGTAGGTCAGCTCCCTATAGGTACAAACAGATGTTTGCGCTGTTTCACAGCTGCTAAATATGATATAAATCCAAAGAATTTCTCATGTTTTTATAAAGTTAAAAAAAAAAAAAAAATACCCAGACAGCAAATTTTTGGTCATTCAGATACTCTTACCAAATGACATCTGGTTTCTGTACTGCTTATTTAAGCAATCCTTAAAAAAATGTTTGCCAAGGGGAATAACTCAAACCTTTTAGTTCTTCACCATATATAACTGTACAGTTTAGATTACAATGTAGCATGCAGAGTTTATTATAAGCAATGCAGTTCTTCATTTCTTAGCTAGCGAGTATTACTTTAAAGAAAATAGGATAAATATTATGTAATTAGTTCAGGGAAATTCATGTATAGTTACATTTCAGAGTACCCTAGTTTCAGATCCAAATGATGACAAAGAAAATGAATTGTTTCCATATGTTAGGAGATAGCCCCAGTTATGAGCAGAGAGCTGAGGCATAAAAATGCAACGGGGCTCCCGTTGAATGGAAAGACACAACTGCAGTGAGTGAACCGGGATGTGAAGGTGCTCTGAAGGCGCCCTAGCTGCTGTTTGGGACCAAGGGAGAAGGAGAAATGAGCATTTCAACAGCGGGAGATCCTCGAGTCTTGTGCTCTGACTTGCCGATGCCTAACGAGACGTGAATTTTTTCACACGTCCCTCTTTGAAGACTCTTGAGGCCTCTCTGGGTTCTCTGAGGTCTCAGGAAGGGTGGTGTCCCTACTGATGCCATCCCTTCGAGGCGCTCGCCAGTGAGTCTGCCACTCCCACCTGGCCACCTACGAGCACAAAGCATATGGGAACTTAATACCCTCAAGACCTCCATCCCTCTGCCAAAACTGGTTGAAATGGGCCAATGGGCTCCAAAGTTATTTTCTTTGGGACTGAGAGGGGACAGACGGACTCGCTCTTAAGGGAACATAATTGCCTGCATCTCGTGTCTGTTGGAAGCCAAGCTAAAAATCTCAGTATTAAGCTTATCGTATGAATTATATATGCACGTATTTTACAGAGGAAGATTTATGGCCTTCAATATCTAAGCATTTTATGCTTTTGAAGTAATGCATACTTTGATCCAACAAATACTTACACTTTCAAGTTGCCCAGTGGACTGAGGGTTCAATAAAGCTGCTTATTTTGAGAAAGATAAATCCCAAAGAGCTGAAGGACCATAGCTAGGCTGTGATCTATGTGTTTTCTTCGTGGTCTTCTCCGCCATTTGCTGTTTCAAAGGATTAAGGCTAGAAAGGGTGCATGGCTCGTTAGGACCTTTGAGCGCTGCGTATTGACTCAGCGAGTCCCACCCTTTCTGAACTGGTGGATGTGCGACTTTCCCCAGTTATTCTGGATCTAACGAGCATGTTTTTCTTCATTTCTTTTCACAGGCCTGTCTGTTAGTCTTCAGACAGAAATTCGCACGTCCACAGCGCCTATAACATTAAATTTATCTGTATCTGTGGTCTTTCTTGAGGTGCCTGGCAATCAACAGCTTTCTTCCCTCTCTTTGTCGAGCAATTCCAGTGTCACAATTATCATGAATCATCCATTTTGTATATATCTCAGTGACTGGTTGGGTTTATTTCCACATGAATACACACATCCCATAGTACTGCTTGGTGGCTAGAAGCAAAATGTGGTCATATGTTCTGCTGTAGTGACATGATTGCATTTTTGTCTGCACTTTTTTGCTCTTCTTGATTTGGTCTGTCGCCACCATTGTGAGATGCACTGGACTAATTGCCCGTCAGATGACAGGGAAACGTGCAAGTCCTTGACAGTGGGAGCTGGTTTATGCGGACAAGAATGGAACCAGCAGTGAGTTTATTCTCCTTTTTAAGCTCCTGCAAAAGAACGTGTTATATTAGAAACCTTCTTTTGGGGCTTGGGACTATTAATTTTGCTCCATGTTTGAGCAACACACTGAGATCCTGCTCCAGGGCAGAAAAAGCCAAATGCTGATGCAGTGCAAGTATTGCTGCAGTTGCAATTAGTGGTAATAGCAACTATTGTGGGAGCAGTGCTAAAAAATATTAATAGCAGGACTGGTTTAGTTACAGCAGTCCTCATGCCTGTGGTGGCTTCACCCTTCCCTTTTGTGATGCTCAGCTTTCATTTTACTGCCAGTCTTATCATACTGGATATTGTCCAAACTGGTACATTTGAAGGGTATTTTCCTGTCAAATAAACAACAAACCCCAGTGGTTAACTTGTATTATTCTTCTCCACTCTTTCTCCAGCCAAAACACAGATTTACTCCTCCTGCCACAGTCCCACAACTTCCTGTTTAGTAGGAAACTTGATTTACTTGTTGGCTCCATCAGTCTTTGAAGGCCTTGCTTTTATTAGGAAGAAAATTTTTTGTTCTGCTTGCACAAGATTTCGCTGGGAACAATTGTTCAGAGTCAGGTGCTTCAGGCACAGCTTTGAACTGGAGTTAACTGGGAGCAAACCACCACAGGGGCAGCTCCTGGTGAAGACACCGTGCTTCAACGCTGCGTGAAGTGTTACCAGGCTGAGATAAACTGGGTTTGCAACTGAGTGTGCCCACCTGTGAGCACCAGGCTTGCCCTAGTTTTTAAAAAAGTTTGAGTATGTTGCAGTATGTGACCATCAAGAGGCTTTTTAAGGGGTTGGTTGGTTGGTTGGGGTTTTTTTTCCTTTTGGTCTGATTTAAATAAACAGACTAATTCTTGCAGGTGGGGAGAAATCAATCTTACTGTTGTGTCCTGGCCTCTGTTGACCCTGTGAAGCTCTAGCCAAAGGCCCAGAGGGGGTGACAAGTTTGTTTTCACTCCTGGTTTTCTTTCCTGCTTGGTGTGTCGCGATGTGCTCTGGCAAGGGGCTGAGGGTACTGACAGTGTTTGGCACAGAGGAGGAAATCTATAGCTTCACACTTCTTGAGAGCAGGTCTGGTTTCTCAGGCTTCAAACCAGAGACCTGTGTTTGATGGAGGAACTGTTTCTAAGTTTTGTAGGTCTTGAGAACATTTTACCTTAGAGTCGCATTGTCATCATATAAGAAAAAGTTGGTTTGTGAAGAATTCCTGGAAGGCTCTTATTTTTTTTTTTAGTCTTTTTATGTTGGCATATGCTAGAGAAAAATACTACGGAAAAAAACCCCAAAAGTGGGAAAAAGGACTTTTTAGGTGAGGATTATGTCCATGTATAGTAATAGACTCAGTAAGAACATCATAAATCCTTAAAATATTGTTCTTCCTGTGAGAACTGCAGTGTATTTGTGATGGCATAAAATGCTACTGTTCATTCAACTACGTAGTCTTTGTAACTCCTGGGCATCTGTAGGTAAATACTGTTTCTGTGTACATTACGGGAAGGTCTAAAGCCTTTAAAATAAAATCAGGCAGGGGTATTAATTTGGCAGAAAGCCTTTACACTGATTTCCTGATGTTTGCAAATATTTCTGCAAGGATAAACATCTCTGGAGAAGTCAGCTCTAAATAAATAAATGTTGCAGCAAACGAGGAATACCCTGAGTGGGTGTACTCCAGCTGTTGGGGTTCACTGGATGAAATGTGTTACACATCCTCCCAAAGCTAAGCGATGACAGGCGCTAACCAGAAACGCTCCTTCCTTAATCATCGTCACAGTAGCCTGGAAAGGTGGAGAGGGGAACATCCCGGGCTCTTCTGGGTTTAAACCCAAATTAGCATGAACATCATCAAGAAACGTGCTCTTGTAGCCAGGCTGCCGTGCGGTGTAAACACGGAACGTGATGCAATGTGTCTGCTGCTTGCAGGCTGAGTTTGACATTTTTGCTTAATTCACCATGGCCAGGCGAGTGGAGCGCACGCTTCAGACAAATTCCACTGTTGTTATTGCTCTGCACTGCTGCAGAGGCAACACTTCTAATTAGAGACTATCTCCACGTTTGGCTTGGCAGCCAAAATAAACTTCTAGGAGTCGCATGCTGGATGGCTTTTATCTCCACAGTGGTGGTGGGCTCTCTCCAGCGAGTGCACGAAACACACGTGGGGACCAAAGGCATAAACATTTCGGGGGAGGTTCAGTTGTAGTCCCTCAGCACTGCGTTGGAAAGCCCCATCCAGAAAGGTTTCTTTTCCCTGTGACTCTCCAGTAATATTGCCAGGGAAAAGGTTTTAGCTGGAGGAAAGGTTGAGAGCACGAAGAGAAGGAGGATATTGGGGAAAAGCTGTGGAGGAGTGACATATGGGAGCCTTGTGTGTACATCTTGGAGGCCTGTGTCCCAAAGCAACTTGTTCCAGGACACGTCATCTCACTGGACCAAAGTGACACCCAGCAGAGGCAGGCAGGATGCCCACATTGCTGGGCACAGCAAATGCTGCCTGTCTTCAGCCAAAGATGGTTTCTGTGCCGTGGCTTGCAGGGGACAGCTCCATTTGGGATGGGTTTTCAGGAGGGAACTTCAATAAAATCAAATAGCGGTGTTCATCTTCTACCTCTGCCTTGGCTTTTGGTAGTGCATTTAGTTAGACATCAAGGGCAACACAAGTTTTCAAAGTCTTGCGTGGCAGGAGAGCAAAATGTAGCTTGGGATGAAAAAACCCAAGACCAGCATGGTTCCTTGGGCCTCCTGTCTCCTGTCAGAAGAAACAAAACCTCAGCGCAGCCCAGCACAGGTCAAAATGTGCAGCTTTCTGTGGGCTTTCATTATTTCTCTGTCCCCAGACCCAAGTGCAGTGACACCTCTGGAGCTGGGCAGACCTCACCCCATGCCGAATTCCTTTCCGCTGAGGCGTGCCAGCAGCCCACCCCGCACTCCAGATGTTGCTGCTCTCTGAGAAACAAGAGCTTAATAAGCCAGGCTCACCCTTCCTCCTGGGGTGAGCCCAAAGACAGTCAGAGATGGAAAATTGCTGCTCAGTACCACGAACAATGTGCTTGGTCAAAGAGCAGTGCCAGCACTTTGTCTTAATGGAAGAGAAAGCCGAGACGCACAGTGCGAAAATCTGAGCTGGCAGCAGCCAGAGACTTTAACATACATGAAAACCATCCGTGAAAGAGCACACTTAAACCAAGAGAAAAAGCCCTGAGGTATATTTAGACAAACTGAAAAAGAGCAAGAATCCAGGGGGAAAAAAAGATTCTGTGTGGCTTTCGTAGGTTACATTTTTCCCAGTCTGTATTTCACTCGGGTTTCTTTTATTGGCTTATCATGAGCACATGCACCACAGAAACACACATGTGCACAGGACTGCAAAAATAAATCCCCTGTTTTGCACACAAAGGACATGGGTTTGCCATTGCCCAGAGGAGCTGGAGCTCTGCTCCCGTAGGATTTGGACAGACCCTGGATATTTTTATGCTCAGCCCTGGATGTTCATATGGACACTGCTTTTGTTGAGTGGCCCTACTGCTGGCTGGCTTGTTGTCTTGTTCCTTGCTTTGTTTTCCTGATCTCCTCCTCCAACTCTTCTCAAAGAGGAGACTTTTCCTTACAAGAGCCTGAAGAGTCAGGAAATAAAACATCCCCGCTTTGCTGGGGTAAGGCGGCTCAGAACTGATGTTGTAACCTACCCAAAACCACATTGGGAAGGTGTCTGAGCCAAGACGTTCCCCTGGGATCTCCTGTCCTGCTCTTGCACGACCATCTTCCCAACACTCTGAGCCCTTTTCCCGCTGGGATCCACTCGGCTCAGTCCCACTTCAGGTCCCAGCAGAGCTGGAGGCTCTAAAACGCAGCTCTTGGCCGGGCTGGCAAGTGCTCCTGGAACACTCTGTTGCAGGGAAGTCATCTGACGTTGGAATAAACGGGCTCCCCAGCGCTGGGATGGTGACCAAGACCAGAAGGGAACGCAGGGGACATCGGGCCGGATCCAGGCATTGTGTCCTTGGGTGCGACACCCCGCAGGCACCGAGTGACAACATTTCTCCATGAAGAGCCTCGTTAGCTGCTACCAGGGCTGGGTTTTCGGTGAGCTGTTACTCGGTGCAGGGCGTTGGAATCTGGCCCGGAATAACCTCCCTCCAGTTTCTCCCTCCCTGGAGCTGCAGGAGCCTTTCTGCACCCCCATTCTGCACGGCCAAGCCCAGGTCCCCAGAGACTGGTCCTGTGCACATCCCGAGCTCAGCACCAGCCCATAAATCTTGCTGCTGGATCCAGGCAGTGAAATATGAACAAAGGAAACCACCATGCAGTGCTGGGGTAGGGTGGGGAATCGCTCTGGCACCCTCCTTGCTCGGAAAGAAGTGAGAAAACACGGCTTTGTGTTGCTGTTGTTGTAGTTGTTGTTTTATGGTTTCTACAGATGCTTCCAATAAAAGAATTATGAAACTATTCCCATCGGTGGCCTGTCCTCTACCCGCGGTAGTGACGGAGAAGTTTGCTGGATTTCCGTCAGCAGAACAATTTGAGCGTGGACTCTACTGCTGCAAATTTAGGAAAGCTCTCCACTTGCTGCCTGCCAAGGAGACAGGTGATTTTTTATTTATTATTTCTGGACGCTGGCTGGTGATGATGACGATCAATTTAAATTCAAATGTGTGTGTCTTAATACTTCTGTTATTATGATTTTTCCTTCCTGGTTTACGATTTGCTGATTATGTTAAATAATCAGTGTTAATAATTACTGTTCTGGGGCTTCAGCCGTGATCTCTGTCTGCACTGGTATTTGCAGACTCGTGGTGTGCTCCAGAGAAAGGGATGAGGGCACGGCAGAGCAGTCACTGGGGAAGGTGTTGAGCAGGGATGTTGAGGTGCTGGATGTTGAGACTTTCTCAGGAATGAAGTGAAAGTGCTGTGATTTGAAGACAGATCCTCAACCAGAGTGAAGGGATTACATTTTATTTAGGAAGTAACTTCTTAAGCAAATCTGAACAACCACCTAGAAAATGCTGGATGATACATTTAATCCATAAAATGCCATTCCTGGACATGACTCTTAGGAAACCAGTCCTGCGTTTTCTTTTTCAAATGGAGTTTAGGCTTGTAAACCCAAAATTTGGGCATGCAATAATTTTTCTGAGAAACATGATTTTTTTTCCCCAGTATTTTCTGCTCTACATGCGCTCTCTTATAAGTGAAATGACCTTTTCTTTCCCTGCTCCCCCTGCCCATGCCTGTCTCTGAGGTTTCCAGTCCTCAGTTATGCCACTGCAGCTTCTTTAATGAGGTTGCAGAGCTGTGGCCGGTTCAGCAATGTCTTGGGTGGTGTGAAGCTCTGGAAGAGCTTGAGCAGCAAGGGCTGTGTCTGCAAAGGAGGGAAAACACCCTGGAAACGTCCCAGCTTTGGCTTTGGGGCTGGACTGTTGCATGCAGAGCCAGAAATGAGACCTGATCTCTGCTGGCCGGGAGAGAAGCGAACACGTGGTGCTCGGGGTTTGTCCCTCCCCGCGAGTGCACGTGTGGCCTCCTGCCCTGGCTCAGCAGACACGTGGCATCCGCTCAGCTCTTCGAAGGGATGAGTCCTAAAATGTTAAAAGAGGAGGGAAATAACGAAAAGAAAAAAAATTTACAAAAAAAAAAAAAAAAGAAGAAAGGAAGAAGAAAGTCCGGTTGCAGCGGGATCTGAGAGGCTCACGCTGGAGTGGGCATTGAGCAAATGGCTGTTCTTTACATCACAGGGCAGAAATATGAAAAATATGAAATATGTAGCAGGGCTGGATAAAAAGGAAAATGTAATAAGAGCAGGACAAAGAATGTCACATGCTCCAACCGCATCTGAACTTGGCAGCAGCAGGCCAGGGAAGCCCACGTAAATCCTAGGAGCATGCTAAAAGCATTTTCACCCCACAAAGACTGACTCGCACCAAAAGTATCTTTTCAACAATGTCAATCAAGAGCCTGGAGAAATAATTTACTAATACACTGCCTTGCAGGGGCACATGGCGGATGGGAAGGGTGTTCACATCTTGGAATGGGAAATAATTCGGGGTGGGTTTATAACAGGGGCAGAGAGGTGTGAAGTTGTGCGAACAAGCCTGCGTGTCACTGCTGAATTTAAATACGGTGAGCAAAGGGAGAGATTTCATCAAGGGGCAAAAGGAAAACACAGCAGCAGAAGGAAAGTGCAGGAGAATGAAGCAGAGACAATAAAATGTAACCCCAGGCCAAGGGGTGCTGTGGAGAAAGCCTAAATGGAAAATGCTCTGGGTATTGTCTAAGTCACATGGAAAGGAAATTATTATCCAGGCAAGAAACCCAGTGCTGGTGTCTGCAAAGGAAAGCAGCTCACTGCTGCAGTAGGAACGGGGTAAGAATGGATTCAGGATTGTCCAGGACCTGCCCTGGCTCAACTGTGCCCAGGGGATCAAATCTTCCTCCCAGAGAGGTTCCTCAGCTGAGCCCTGACTTCTGGAGGCAGCATGGCCTCTGGATGTCTCTCCTTGGCCTGTCCTTTGTGTATTGGAGGCATGCCAAGATCTGCAAAGACTTAGCTACACTGGTATTTTTTTCCCCTTGAAAAAATATACTTTCTAATTTATTGAATTAAGGGATACATGTTATTTTGCATTAAAGGGGATATGGTGAAGCCGTAGCATGTTCATTTATTCGTATTTAATTTGGCTGTAGCAGTAGGGAATACTACAATATCTTCCTGAAAAAAAAAAAAAAAGTAATGTATTGTAGGATACTCATGGACATAGCAAGGAATTTTAATCTTTTTTTTTCCTGTGTAGGTCCCTATCAGCTCCTGCAGGTAGAAAAACTTTGGTTTAGAAACAGTTTATGGAACCACTTCCCCCGAAGTTCTGTGGGGTATAACCTCACAACAGCCAGGGTGTGATCATGTCTCGCAATGAGGTCAGTGCTGCAGGCAGGGTAGGTGGGAACTGTCTGTAGGTGGAGGACAGAAATAAAGGGAAATAATTGCTCCATCTTTATGACCATTCCTTTTACTTACGTGGAATTCTGATAACCTTAAAGAATAAGAGTAACTTGTGGCTGTTTACCCTTCTCCTGTCCCTGTTCCCTGGGAGCACAGCCTGATCTGGATGCATCCTCCTGTCAGGGAGTTGTGCAGAGCCACAAGGTCCCCCCTGAGCCTCCTTTTCTCCAGGCTCAGCCCTTTCCCAGCTCCCTCAGCCTCTCCTGGTGCTCCAGACCCTTCCCCAGCTCCGTTCCCTTCCCTGGACACGCTGCAGCTCTTCAGTGTCTTGTGAGGGGCTCAGGACGGAATCCAGGATTTGAGGTGGGTAAAAGGGGAAGATCCTGCACCTCCCCGTGGGCAATTTCCTCCTGTGCTTTCTCCTGCCTGTTGGATCCATCCCTGCCCCACAGAGCAGCCGTGCTCTGCCCCATTGCAGTGCCCGACCTGGAGCCTGTTGAGACAGCTGCTCTCCCTCCCCACCACCCACCAAACAGCTGAATTCCCCTGCAAAGACAAAGGCTTATTTATGCTAGCTGCTCTTAAAGTACATATATTTTAGTCCAGGAGGATTTGCCGGCAATAAAGTTCTCTTCTGAGATTCCTAAATCACGAGGTACTTAGGCTCTCCAGACCGTGATGCCCACGGACAATATTTGCACTGTAGCCTGACACATCTTCCTGCTTTAGAATAACAAAAAAACATGCAGCTGGGACCTGCTAGGCTGCGAGAACTTTAAATCACCTGCCTATTTTATTTTCTATTTTTTTTTCCTTTCCAGAGGGGCAGGTGCAGTTCAGATTATCTGCAAACTATTTTTTATTACTTAACAACCCGGGGTTTAATGCAGTTAGAGATGTCTTTATTCATTCTTACACTCCTGAGCATTTTTGTGTAAACATTTTTCATCTGTGGCAAGCCAGTTTGTTTGTTGTGTTTTGTCATGTCAGAGCAGACTGTGATTAGACACTGAGATGAGACTACTAAATATTTTCAGATGTTTTCTATTTCCCCGGCGAAGGGCTGGATTTGAACCAAAGCTCTGAGGTGAAAGGGTGATGTGTAATATATTGAGACATCTGAAATAAAATAATGTAATGTTTTTAATATTTAAGAAGAAAAAGGCAGCAGTAAAACATTGTGGAAGGAGGAGAACATGAATACCTATATATTTTAATTTTAAATGCATGCAGATGTTGAATTTTAATCAGAGCATGTCAGAATCGAACTGTAACAAAGGCAAAAATGTGAGATCTGTTTTCTTGGATTGCTTCCATATTTTGGGCTCCAGATTTTTATTACATATAGCACTGCATCATCATATATTTATGTAAAGTGCCAGCATCCATTGAGTCAGTGTAAGCCTGATGGTTAGCATGTAAAACACTTTACAGTGAGAAGTATATTCTTTCTCTCAGTGTGCAGAGTATATATCATATTATACAACCCTGTGCCTTCTTGCACAGTGGCTGGGCTCGTTTTCACTGCTTGGTACATGTGGTGTTTCTTTTGGACCCTTCTACCTCTTTTCTCAGTTCCAGAGGACTTTCCTGGTGAAGATCTCAGCCTGGGCTCATGAGAAGGGTCTGGGGCAGAGGGAGAGCTGTGCTTTTACCCGGGGTGATAAACGTCGGAGAGCTGGCACAGATGGAAGATGCAGAAGCCAGGCATCACTTTGTCCCTCCTGGTGCTGTGTTTGCAATTGAGTGTCACTGGTGCCACCCAGAGCAGCAGAAGCTGGGAATGGAGGTGGCCTGGGAGCTCCCTGCTCTTCCCCAGGCAGTGCCACCCTGGGGCAAACAGCAGGGCTGGCTGGGCATGTGGGTGAAAAATTCCTCCACTCTGGGGCTGGGCACCCCTGCTTCCACACACCAGATTTCCGTGTCTCTGGATTTGTCCTGAGCATGAATCCATGCTGTAAAATGTCTTTTTCCAGCACACCTGCCTCACCTGCCACCGTGCTGGGGAGTCTGCCTCTTGCAGAGGGTCAGTTTTAATGCAGAGAACTAAAAGTGCAGAAGTCCAGAGATGACAAGGGACTGCTTTAGGCAGAGCTACAGAAGGGGGTCGAATGTGCTGCTGCTCCATCCTGGCAGCGGGAAAACCAGTGGCATTTCGGGAAATAATTGCGCCGATACCAGTGGAAGGTAGGGGCTCCTCAGCAGGGCTCCCTGTGCCTGCTGCAGAGGGCTGGGAATAGGTGCAGGAAAGCCATCCTGGGAACCCCTGGTCTCAAGAGACCTGCCAGCCCCTTGCACCCATCCCGCAGGTGGGCAGTGGTGCCTGTGTGGGCCAGGGTGATGCTCCAAAGCCACTCTTCTCTTCAGGACGCCTCACAGCTCTCTGGAGGGATTTGCATTGGGCCTGCTTCCTTTTTTGGTTTCTTTTCTGGATTGCTTTTCCTCAATGAATAGACTTTCTTCTTTTTTTTTTTTTTTAAGCCCTTCTCCGGCTTTCAGCTCCTGGAGTGAGACACGTGACGGCTCTTTGCTGATGTTTTTCCTAAAACAGTGATGTTTGTGGAACGTGTCTCGAAAGCTGCAGCCCTGGCTGGTCTTGGCTGCCAACTGCTCTGTCCTGGGAGCCTCCAACCCCGGAGCTGAGGTCCAGCAGCACAGCCTGAGCTGGGAGAGGGGAAGGGTGGCTCTGTGCCCTGTTCAGGCTCCAGGTTTTGGCAGGGCAGTCCGTAGGTTTGTGGTAGCACAAATTCATGCCTGAGGCTAAGAAGTTAATCAGAACAAACTGATTTTATTCCCCCTGGCTTGCTTAACTGACACACTGCAAACACTCTCCCAGGGTCATGCACCTTTTCCTCTCCTACCTGTGGATATTCCCACCGGGTTGGAAACTCCCTCAGTTCAGCTGTGCTTGGCCATTCCCCCCATCCCTTGGAGGCAGCTCACTTAATGGGAGATGTCTTCAAAAAGCCATTCCAGGTTGTTCCCTGACAGGAGAGATGTACAGCGCATGAGGAGGGACGTCCCCGGGAAGGTTTTGCATCTCACGGTGTCCCCACAGGGGAGAAATTTCCACCAAAGGCTTCACCCCACTGGCGTAGCTGTGGGGAAATAGGAGAGATCATTTTCAGGCTGGATGTTTTTCCTTTTCTGTCCCACTCCACCTCTTAATGGGTCCCTTTTGTTCAGGGGGTTTCCTGCCCCCTCTTACAGCGTCATGAGCTGGATTCAAGAGCGTTTTATTCTCTTTAATGGATGCTCTTAGGATGAGAGATGAGTGTGGGATTTCTGACCTTTTATTAGGGACTGGTGATTTTATCAGGGACTCAGAACAAACAAAGGGACTTTTCCAAAGGCCAGATTAATAAAAGGCTCTATGTGTCTGACTCCTAACACCAGGTGAGGTGTTGGGAGTTCGTGTGCTTGAAGTGAGCACCCTTGTACCTTTGGTTTTCCTGCAGGGAAGGCTGATCCCTGCTGTCACCTGGGTATTTGTGCTTGTTCCCTCTGCAGGAACAGGCACAGACAGAAACAGAGTATGACAGGACAAAAAAGATGTCCCTGGCTTTGGGAGCTCTGGGTTTGTGCAAGAGTAAAGCACCTGAACTATGTGGAGCCAAATGAAGGAAGCCAAAATCAGGATCTGATCCAGTTTCTGACACCCCAAAAATACACTCAGGGCTAAACAGTAGAACTGGGACATTGGTGACCCAATTCCTGCAGGGGGAAGGGTTTGGGAATGCCTAACCCAAATAGGTGTCCACATCAAAATGCATCATCTGATGCCAGGACCTTTCCCCATGAAGACAAAGCAGGACCCAGGCCCCCAAGTGATGGCAGCTTGGACGCTGGTGGCCCTACCTCCCTCAGGAGCACTTGAATGCCCACACTCTTTGGCTAAAGTGATCCTGCTCCTCACACATCTGTGTTTTTGCTCCTGAGGCTGGCGGATTTCATTTTGAGGCCTCGGCAGGGAGGTCATTCCCACAGCAGAGGTGCAGACGGAGCAGTGATGCCGAAGCACTGCAAGACATGGAGATACCCAAAGCCCTGAAGATGCTGATGGACCTGGATTGTTCAGAAAGGCTTGTCACAGGCTCAGCATTGGTTATTTTCTGTTTTATCCACAATTTTCTAAGGCCTTTGGAGCTGCAAACAGTTTGGCTCATACTCCACGATCTGAGCTCATACAAAACTCTCATTGATGCCAATAATTTTCCAGCCCGTCATTCCCAGTGACAGCAGCAGTTTTGTCTGGGCAAGAACTCTGCCATGAGGGCACACACTTTTTCCAGGGTTTTCTCAGGTAAAGGTTTTATTTTCCTAATACTTTCCCCCTGGTAGGTGCTGAGCTGTCAGAATCACAGCCATGCAGAATTCCAGCTTAGTTAAAACAATATCCTAAAGGTTGCAAAGCCTTGCTGCTTGCCAAGAGCGAAAGTTGAATGTTCCACTCTCCTCACTTGACTATATTTAGTTCGGGATCCTAATGAAGTCTTTCTTTGTGTGATTTCATGTCTACAGGGCAACTGTGAGAGAGGACTTCCTAATTCTGTCAGGATGCTGGCAGCCCTTGTGCTGGGACAGCGTGTCCTCTGGGCCTCCGCTGCATGGCTCTCGTACAGTACTGGATTGTGCCCCGTGTGCTACTGGGGAGATCCTGTGGCATTATTCTTTCTTTTCCCTTTTCCTCTCTTTCTCCATTTTTTTTCCCCTCTCTATGAAAGAAACGTGTGTGTGTATTGCAGCAGGTTAATCGCTGGTTGTTTTCCTGCAGATATTTGACAATAACGCTGCCTGGTGATGGCGGGTCCAACCAGAGTATTTTGAAGGCTCGTTTGGGATGAAATCCGCCTTCCTTTTCTGGTGTCCAAACAAGCGTGGGATGGTGAAACACAACATGAAGGTGCAGGATATGCTCCCCATGCTCTTCAGCTATAGGACCAAGCCATGGGTGACTGTGGGGTGAAACAGAACCACAGAATCGTTTAGGTCAGAAATGATTTCCAAGATCTCCGAGTCCAACCTTGGACTGATCACCACCATATCAACCAAACCACTGAGTGCCACCTCCAGTCATTCCTCGAACACCTCCAGGGATGGTGAGTTCACCACATCCCTGGGCAGCCCTTTCAGATGCCTGACAACCTTCTGAGTGATGAAATTCTTCCTGATGTCCAACATGACCCTCCCCTGGCACTACTTGAGGCTGTTCCCTCTCCTCCTGTCCCTGTTCCCTGGGAGCAGAGCCCAATCCTCCCCGGCTGTCCCCTCCTGTCAGGAGTTGTGCAGAGCCACAAGGTTCCCCTGAGCCTCCTTTTCTCCAGGCTCAGCCCCTTTCCCAGCTCCCTCAGCCTCTCCTGGTGCTCCAGACCCTTCCCCAGCTCCATCACATCTTGTGTCACCTCACTGCCCCACCATGCAGCACATTGGTGCCTTTCCCTGACCTCCTCTGCACGCAGCTGAGGATTTGAGGATTTGCCTTCTTCCTCACATCCATGTTAGAGCACCACAGCATGCCAAAAATGATACAGAGAAATGTAAAAAAATCATATCTCTGGGATTCTGCTGAGGTTTCTTAGTGTGATAATGAGGTTGTGCTGGAAGGAGATCTGCCACGTGGGAATGCCCCAGGGAAACTCCAGCTCCCCAGGGTAAAAACTCTGGAAATCCATGGAGGAAAAGGCCACGCACGAGCTGCTTTTGCACTTGTGCTCCAGCAGAAGTGCAGGGCTGGGCAGCCTGCTGTTCATCAGCCTCCTGGATATTCATCTCAGTCCCCAGCTGGCAGTAAATGTATTGTCGGATATCCCTCTACAGTTGTGTAAGTTATTGCTTTCTTGGAGGCCTTTTTATACCTGTGTGTATTTTCCTCCCCGTTCCAGCATCTCACAAAGCTCTCTTTAGAGACGCTCGGCGCTGCTAAATATAGGTTCTTTTGCAAAATTCCAGGACACGTCTTCACTTGGCACATGAAAATTAGTTAACAGACCGTCATGAGACCTTTCTGTGCTCTCCCACTGTTCTCACTCCCACGACACCTGACGTGGAGCGCGCGGGCTCGCGAGCGGCCTCGGCTTTGCTCCGTGACTCGCCATTAATCAGGATGAGGAACGGCCTTCCCAGTTCATAAATCCAAGGCAAACTCCGTTTCCCACATTTTCTGTCAAAGGGACATCAGCAGGCTGTTTGTGTTAATCCGTGCCCTCTCCAGCCTCGTGTTAGGGGAGGTGAGCCGTGGCCGTGGGGGGCTCTGGGGTATTGACACATTTCCACCTTCGGTCCCAGACCTGTTCTCCCTCCGTGGTCTCGGAGTTGCACACGTAGCCCTCGAGCACAGATTGTTCAGTCACTGAAACCACAAACTAAATATTTGGGCTTCCAGCACGTTAAGTAAACACGTCCTATCTGCACCCCAGCTGCCAGGAGAGATGCTGAATTTGAGGATGAGCTCGCTGCGTTAAAAATTCCTAAATATCCATGATCACTTAACTGGGGATTGCTGTAAATAGCTGTAGCTGCTGAGCAGTGGTATAAAATTAAATCATAGGGAACAATGGTGATTTAAGTGGCATTTCTGGCTTTTTATGGGAAAGGGAGGGGAGGAGAGGGAATCTTTCACAGCAAAAATCATAAAGATGGTTAGTTCTCCCTCGGTGCCACCAGTGTCTTGGAAAAGATCACAGAAGATGAACTGTTCTCCCTCAAAAGTTCAATGCACTGATGGAAAAAACCCAGGGCAAAACTAGAGGGAAAGCAGTGTTGATGGCGGGAGTCAGCAGTAATTAGTAACTGTGGCTGTTGGGCAGGGTAGAAGCTCTTTGTTAGCTTGTTATCACAGAGGATTGATTAACACTTGGGACGGACGAACACATAGAAGTGAGGTGGTGATCCCCAAATCTTTTCCTCTGTAGCAGCTGAGCAAGGCACTGGCTCTTGCAGGATCCCTCTCCATTGCTATGTCACCTCTGCTTTTTTAGCATCCCAGTCACTGAGGTCTTTTTCCCACCCACCGTTTTCCAGGTGGAGCTTTAGCTGGATTACTTTCAGCATTTCCCTGAGTGCCTGGGGCTTTACCAAGTTACTCCCAGGGACTGTGTCCAGCCTTCATGGAAAATGTGTGGTGTCTTTCCACCAGCAGTCAGGGAGGTCGGACGCTCAGCATCCATTGCACCACACACCTCATGCCCTGCCAAGGTGCACATGTGCCTTTCCCCACTCTGGATGAATCACCTTCAGGGTTTCTTCTAGAGGAGGACATTATTAGGGGTGAAGTGTTAAAAAAAGAAAGAAATTAAAAAAAAAAAAAAAAAAAAGGAAATTAATTCTGTGCCCTACCATGCTTGGAGGGTTTGCGACGTTGTTTGCATTTCTAGGTATATCTGACTGTGGATATCACGTATGCCTGAGCAACTTCTCTTCTCTTCTCTTCTCTTCTCTTCTCTTCTCTTCTCTTCTCTTCTCTTCTCTTCTCTTCTCTTCTCTTCTCTTCTCTTCTCTTCTCTTCTCTTCTCTTCTCTTCTCTTCTCTTCTCTTCTCTTCTCTTCTCTTCTCTTCTCTTCTCTTCTCTTCTCTCTCAACTCACAAACACAAATGGGCTAGATTTCAAAATCTGGCTGATATATATTCAGCGGAGGTTGTGAAGCTATTCACCAACATTTTTTGGACCACAAAAGGCTGCTGCCCATGCCTCTACACTTACTGGGGGCTAGGTTGTGATGCAGAGCTGAGATCTACTTCAGTTGTTTTTCAAGTCACTGCTCTGGTCCATTTATCCCCCTGACCTGCAGGTCACAGGTTGCCACCACTTTGGCACCCACAGGACCACAAAGAACAAGGAATCCAGGTTTGGAGGTTCAGAATACCCCTCCTCTCAGCTGTAAAATTAAGCTTCTAACCGAAGCACATCTGCATAGCACATCCCAGAGATGGAGAAGGCAGTGGGAGCCCTTGGGCAGCTCCAAAACTGCCTCTTGGACTGCAGAACATTGAGAGAGGGAACAGTGAACACAGCAATCCACATTACCCTTCCCACAGAGCAGTCCAGCTGGGCTCCAGAGCAGCACGTCTGCATGCACACCACGGTATTTAATGCCTCAGCACTGAAATAAAGGGATTATTTTATTTATTAAGATGCTTTTCTTTGTCGTGCTGCAGTGTCTGGATGCTCTCCCCTCATATAGAATCGTTTTAGAGTATTAAGGGGAAAAGCATCAGGAAGAGCACATATTCCTTAGGAATATTTCTAAGCTATTTAGCTCCCAGGAGGGTAAAAAAAGTGGAGATACTTTGTATCTGGGAACTCTTAAATTCATATTTATACGCATTTCCCCTGGGGAAGGATTTATTGTTAAATAACAATAGGGGAACAGCATGATTTCAGCGAAGACATTTGGGCTAGTGAATGTTGGAGCGAATTCCGCTTCAGCGTTACTATTCAAAGTCAGAGCTGCTTTTAAATTGCTTTAAAAGTACATCCTGAGCAGAAATGTCCCAGCCCAGGCACTGCTTCTCAGTGGCACCAGTGCCAGTGTGCCTTGCTTTGCTGCAACCAAAGGCCTGTGTCATGTAAGCCCTTGAAATCTTCATTTTAGTAATGAAAAAACTGGCAGAGAAGAAAAACACAGTATCTGAGGGCTTAGGGCATTTCAAAATTGTATAAGACTGCCGTGTATTTGAAGACTTCTTCTCCTTTCTGCTTTTCCTGAGGGTTGCCTACTAGCCTGGTGTGGGATGGTGCTGGTGATTCCCGGGAAGCAGGAAGGTGTGGGAGCGTGCCGTGTGCCTCTGGGGATGGAGGGTCCCTGTGGATCCCACCCTGCTGGCAGAGGGGCACAGCGCCTGCTGGAATTGCTCCTGTGGTGAGCTGACAAAGCCGCCCGCCCTCACCACGGGGTGGCATTTCATTAAAGATGAGGAATTTCCCTTGTTGTGACAGAGGACTTGTTTTACATGTCCTCTTCCAGCAGTTGCTCCTCCAACCGTGGCCTCTCCTCCCTTTCCCTCTGCCTGTTTCCCAGTGCTGAGGTCCCCAAGAGCTCCCCACAACAGCAGGATTTGTACCCTCAGTTCTCAGAGCTGTCCCCCTTCCCCTCTGCGAGTGGTATTTGTATCCCAGCCAGCAGCAAAGCCCTCTGTGCACATCCCTGCTCCTGGGGACCTGGCCCCCTTTCTTCCCACCAGAAAAATATCTTCCAGGTAGCCCCAAGGCTTATTTAAAGAGTTAAATCTCTGTGTGTCCCTAGAACTGGGAAAAGGACAGGGAACAAGCTCATCCCAAGCTCTGTCCTTTCTGTGCTACACCTGCTCAAGGCACAGCAGTGTGGAGAAGCAAATTTCCATCTCCCACGAAGAAGAGCTTTGGGGTGTCTGGGATCATGGCAGTGCTCCAACATCCACGAGCCCTCTCAGGCATGCAGCTGGAGAGTTTCCTCCTGGAACAGCCAGTGAAGAAACCCAAAGTAGGAGTTTGCATGCCGTCCCTCGGTTGCTTCCCATGAGCAGCATCCAGCCGTGGCCTCCCGTCCCTACTGCGGCTGCTCCGGCCGCCGCTCTGGCACACGCGGCAGCTTGTGCTGCTGTCCGAGTGCCAAAGGGAACGTCTAATGGGGTATTGTTTGTGTGTGTTCCTGAGATGGAAGTGATTAACATAAAATACGTAAAAGGATCATGTCAGGAATTCTCTCCAGAGCTGCACGGTTAGCGGGCCCGCTCTGGTTCGCATTACGGGATTACAGCGTGTTCCGTAACTGCTCCGTGTTGGACACAGATTTGGGGCTCTTTCTCCAGTGTTTACAAACACGGATGGGAGCTGAGCGAAAAATGCAGCCAAGTGCTCGTGGATTTATGGATCTCTGTTCCATCAACACAAACACACATAAGGATATTTAGGTTGTCTTCATATCACGGCAGATACCAGAGGGTCCTTAAACAACCCCGCAGGGCCGAGCAGCTCATCCACACTTCAGATGCAGGCAAGCCACCTTGGCAGCTCTTCTTGATCTCAACTGATAGACGTGCTCTTCATCAAGGGTCGGGAAACGCTGATCCTTTGAGCTCCAGACTAATTCAACACCTAAAATACGTGGGAAAGAACTGCGCTGAGCTGGTGGGAAATTCAAGCAGTCTGAGGTGCTGGAGCCAGTGAAGCTGCTAAAACATAAGGTAACGTTCAGGCTCAGATCTCCAAAGCCTGATCTGTTTGTCAGCACAGCTACATTGACTCTTGCCTCATGATCCCTTCACACAAAGAGCCCAGGGACGTCTCCCTCCCTTTCCATGCTGTAGAAGCGGGTTTAGTGGAGAATCATTAAAATAAAGGAGGGGGGGGGGAGGAAAACAAAACAAATCTAAACCCCCAAAAGTTTCTGTTGTGAAAGTGTCAGAATAACTGTCCTGAGGCTAATTTTACCCTGGGTGTAGCTTTATTGATGCCAGCATGGAAAGGCCTGATTTGGCCCTGCACTGCAGCAGGTTTAAGCTGAGGGTTCTGAGAAAGCTACAGAGGCTTTAAAATGATGTTGCAAAATGAGATATCAGCCTGGTGTATGACTCCACCAATGCCAGTGGCCTCACATCAAGTTCATCTTCCCCACTGGAGGCTCTGAGAAATGGTAACCAAAGTGCACAGAGCACATCCCTTGTTGGGTGGTGTGTTTTGCCCTGTTTGTGTCTGGAGGTCACTGCCCCCAGCCAGCCAGACCAGGACTTGGTGGTCCTGCAGATGACCCTCATGTCTGGGTGAGGGGGGCATTTTTGGAGCAAGCCCCATGCTCCCATTCTCCTTTACCTTGACCAGACTGGCACCTGTTGGAGAGAAAGTGATGATCATCGTGAAATCTCATCTTTCGTGTTTCTCTCTGCTTCTACCTCTTCTCTTAATCCTGCAGGTTTGTATTCACTTTGTCCAGCTCTGACTTTCACATGGGACCTCCTCGTTTTCCGATTCTACGACTTCAGAATAATCCAGCTGGGATCTCTCTGCTGCTGACTTCCCAGCCACAAGTGGCTCACAGATCTCGCTCCTCAAATGACCAACATCCATTTTTCTTTCCCTGTTTCTCCACTTCTTTCTCTTTTACATGCCAAGGATAACATAGCCATGCCTCCATTCTTGTCTGTGTTGTGCATCATCTTCTCCTGGTCATTTCAGTGCCCTCTCATCCACGGTCAATTCTAGTAGATTTTCTGCAGAACATCCCTAACACAGTGGGATTCTTCTATTCCCACAGCCAAAGCTTTCCTCCAGGGTCTCATTTCTCTTCCTGGTTTCTGCAATTCCCTTTCATCTGGTCTTCATAGGAAGTTCTCCATAGCTTAAAAAATTTACGATCTACTGAACCTCTCCTTTTGTGGATGTGGCCAGTTTCACCTTGTTATTTACTCATCATCTTCTGTTGTCTCTTGACTGAACAAGGTCAGTCCTCTTGATCAGCCTTTCTGCAGTGCCCAACACAACAGACCCAAAGGCCATTAGAACGTAAGTAGCCAGTGGTAATATAGGTAAATATGTAGTGTTTTCCCTTGAAAAGGTGTGAAGAAAAAAACCTGTTCCTCTGCACCAAACTTGGCAAAACACGAGGATGCAGGGAAGGATCCTGATTATGCCTGAACTCAGAGCAAATCCCTCCCCAGCTTCCACAGTGATTTCATCCCTCTAAGTTAAAGGGCTCTGCATCTCATTTACTTCCCCTCTTTTTATTTATTTTATAATTGACTTTTTGAACTTCTGCCTGAATTGGAGCCAAAGCTGAGAGTGACTTAATTCCAGGAGGATGAGAAGGCCTGGACCTTCTGAGTGCAGAGTCTCCCCACTGACTTTAGAGTGACGCTCAGACAGTTAAAGGGAGCCTGTGATCTGTCCAGAATAATATCCCCGTCCTTGGAAGAGTGGCACAGTGGGATGGGGATCTACTTCATTGCTGGGTTCCAGGAGACGCAGCCCACCAGTGCCCACACCAATGCCCTCAGCTGGGTAAATGACTGCATTTTTCTCAGCTCTTCTTATTCAGCAACTTATCAAACATTTTCTTGGCCATTTACTTTTTACTAAACTAAATTTTGGGGGAACACAGTCACTGGTTGCTTTCTGGTCTGCGAGGGAAGTGGGGAAGAAGTCTGCAAGCTGAGTTGAAGAAAAGATGGCGCTTTTGCTTGTGTGGATTTCAGGGTCACCTGGATTTTAAAACAGTTGAGATAGATGCTAATTCTTCTTAAATCCATCAATGTGAATCATTCTACCTTGGTAATCCACAATGGTTTCTCTGTTTTGGGAGTATTAGCAACAGTGGCAGTGAGCTGATAAAGACAGAGATTTTAGATGATCTAAATACAGTATTCTTTCATTTTGTAGAACTGTTGTTCATGGCTCCTCCAAGATAAAACAAGCGGAGCTGATGTGTGAGAGCTGGAGGCCATGGACCTGTTTGAAAAACCAAATGGGCTGAAGAGTATGTGCTAGCTTCTTTTGTAAGAAATTGTTCTAATTTGTAGGAAAAGAATTCGCAAGTGAAACCCTGCAGCATCATCTGCCACGTTTCTTAATTAAGTGGAGATGAGCGAATTTCCTGCAGGTGGGAAGCAGGTCTGCAGAGAATTACAGGGCACTACCTCAAGATAAATCCCGTGTTAGTCAGAAGAGAGGAGATACCATTGGAAGGGAAGGTTCTTCAGTGGTGCAGCCAGGCTGCGGAAGGCAGTCATGATCATTTCCAGCAGCTCCGGATGTGACCCAAAGCCATTTTTTGGCTCCTTTCTGAAATTAAGCATTTCTGATGAGGCGGAGGAAAGCTCAGGCCAGATTTTATCTAATGTGGGACACAAAGGGCCTGATCCTCACCTGCTGGAAATGGGAGTAACGCCACTGACTCACACAGAGTACCACTTCTGGGAACACAGCCCAAACTACTCATTTTAGTCCAGGACTGTTGGCAAAACACGGCATTTACCCCCAAATTACGGGGAGCTCGCAACCAGTCAGCGAGTTTCCAGCGCGGCTACTTTGGCCCCATCACACGCTGCTAATCTCTTCAATGATTTATGTGCTCTTTTAAGTTTTAATACTCCCTCTGTCGTGAACCTTCCTCACTAGCAAGTTGACAGTTTAAATTAGTGTTTAGACATGGCTTTCATAATGTCAGCTTTTGTTTTGTCTCAGTCATCTGTTGGAATTCCTTCCATTGTATCTGAAGTGACTCATGACAATAAATGACTTCTTTCTTCTTTTGTTCTTAATCGGGGGAAGAATGGAATGAACCATGCAATATTTGTAAAAGAGCAGTCTTAATTAGTCCTCAGCTGTAGCTAAAGATGCTTGTCTTGTCTCTTTAGCATATTAATGCAGGAAGCCATGCGTTCACGTGGGCAATTGCCATGTTCCTGAAAAGCCTCCTTACAAGCCAAATTCTCCAGCGTAAAAGTATTCCCGGGCCCCGCTGCTGTGCTGAGCCCTGCCAAATGAGGAGCCTGTGCCCCGGGGCTTTGTGTGAGGCTGCTCAGGCCTGCGAGGAGAAAAACGGGCACACTTTGGAGTGATTCATCTCAAGGATTGGGTTTCTTTTTTGTTTTGTGCCTCTTAAAGGTATAAACTCTCCCAGCTGAAAGCTGGAGTTTTGCCTCCAAACCGCACAGCTGCTGCCTGTGCCTTTCCCTGCTCCCAAAGGGGGTGATGCTCAGTGATTATGGACCTCGAAACTTTCTTTGCAAGGTTGAATTGCCTCAAATACCTAAGTGCTGATGAAAGGATTTGGGTGGGAATGTGTTAATATTTTGCACAAAGTCAATAGTGGCTTCTTTTAGGGACAAAATATGTTTTCTGTGCTGAAACGCAAAAGTTGCTGTGACCGTGTCGTGTTTAATACATTCCCGGACCCAGTGAACGGCAGCAGCTTCTTCCTTTTTCTTCTTCTGTTTTCTGTTTGTCATCTGGGAGAAGAAAATTGATTCTGTAAGGAAGTGTGGGAAAATGGCATTCCCAGCTCGCCTCCCTGTTCGCTGAGCGCTCTCCTAGTCCATGTAGGGCCATGCCCACGATGCCAAGATATGCAGTAATTGTTGTGAAACGCAGCTAAATAAAGGTTTAGGTTGAGAGCTGGCTTCTCCCTGATTGTGTTTTGAGGAAGGGCTGTAATGGGGGGTTCGGGGATGTGCTTGTCACTGGATTCCAGGCGCTAAGTCTCCTTTCCCAATAAGTTTTCTTTTCCTAAACCTGGCTTGCCCGATGGTCTGGGAGCATGGCTTGCAGCCTTGTCTTGCTGGTAAGGGGTTTGGCTCCAATTTGATGACATACTTCCCATCTATCCATATTTCTCTGCAGTTTTGTGCTTAATTCCCACATAATGAAGCATCCTGGATACACCCCTTAGACCCTGCTGAGGCCTTCCTATTTTAGCTCATTCGAGAGGATCCTGCCAAAGCAAGACACAACTGTAGAGGGTCAGCAGGAGAAGTTTAAGAGGATGGAGAGCCAAAAGTGGTCACCAGGAACCCGAATTTTCTCAAATCATCCCTCCTAGAAAAGATAGTTTTGTCATGCAGGTTCTGACCCAAATCCGGTGCTTTTTGGAGAATGAAAAATGAGGCACAGATGACCAAGGCTGTGATGAGAACACTGGTGAGGTGCTGTTTGCTGTGCACAACAACAGCCTCACTGAGCCCAGAAACATATGAATAAAACCATGAGTTCTTCTGTGCCAGTACATGGTGCTCTTTATTTTAATAGCCTGTTTAAATATACATACAGCTATTTTTCTCTTTCCCAGGCCTTGTAACAAAACCAAATGTCTTAATGAACACAAGGGAAAGCGGGCAGCTGGAGAAGGACATTAAAATGTACAAACCCAGGAAAGTCCTGGGGAAATCATTGCAACTTAACTCAAAGTACTTTCAAAAGCAAGTTGCTCCTTTGGAACTGGACTGAAATAAGTGCTGTGCTGCTTTCCCTCCGTGCTCCAAAGAAATCCATGTTCCCTCTCAGATCTGTGGTCTTGTACAGTCTCCAAAAATACTTGTACAATTCATGGTGAGCTCTGCTGGATTGTGCTGTCACCAGGTTCATAAAAACCATGGTCTTCTTTCCAGCCCTGTCCCCCACCTCTAGCAAAGGAAGATTTGGCAGAGCATTTTTAGGGAAGCAAAGGTTCACTGGGAGAAGTGGTACCATTTATTGGCCTAATTGGTAAAACTGAGGAAAACAGAACACATCTGGGACACAAATCTTACTGCAGGTGCAGTAAGGTTTCAGGCAAGTGCCCAAACCAGCCTTGGAAATCCAGGTTTTTGCAGGCACAGATATTTTGGAAGTATAATGTTATGTCTCAGAGCAGACTTTGGGCAACATTCTTCTAATACACAGAGGTTGTCTGCTCCCTGTCCATCTAACCTCTCACAGTGAATTTCTAAGAAAATTGCAAAATTGCAATGACAAGGCCAGGGTGTGAGAGCACAGGATGAGTTCTTTCCTTGTAGGAGAACTCTCACGTCTTTATTGACTCCAAAGAAATATGTTCTCAAAGAAATCTCTGCTGTGATGGTGTATGCCTGCTCTTCCCTAAAGCAGGAGTTGCCAAAGGGCAGAAATTCACTACTATTGCTTTTTCCTACAGCACCATCAAACGTGTTCCTAGCTTGTCATCAGCTGAGGTCAGCTTTTCCTTCCATCTGTGTTTACACTGGATTGGGATGAGTGGGTCCTGACCATGATCAAAGCCTCAGGGTGATTGTAGCATAGAGGTGGTTTAGACTTCTGCTGGAAAAGCTATCCAAAGGGTTTATCAGTTTGGCACAGTGTTATTGTGGCTGGGATTTCACAGAAAATCTGGCAGATTTGGATGCCTTTGAAATGTAGAGGAAGATGGGGCTGATCATGTGGAAAGACTTCCAACCCTCCTGCAAAACCAGATACTTCTGTAAGGGCCTCTTAACCAGCACTTCATTACAACTCTCCCACTGGCCTCAAACTCAGTGTTAACCTTGGCCCTGGTGCAGAGAATATTGACTTTCAGGGTCAATAAATCTTAATATGGATCAAACTGGAAGTTATGTTTACTTACTTTATAACTCCTTTCCAGTGCAATTACTCTTTACACAATGCAACGACATTCTGCACATTTTTCTTCCTCTTCTTCGCCATTTTGAGGCGCGTTACTCTTCCAACAAGAGCCTGGGCTTTCCAAGGCTCAGATTTTCCTCCAAAGCTTTTCTGTCACAGCCCCTTTGATTCTCCACGTTATTTATCTCCTCCTGCAAAAGGCAAACAGGATTTTTCATTTTTTTCTTCCCTCCCCAGCGTGGATCCGCGTCAAACGACTGCCTCCTGGCGTAGCCGCGCCGCTCGCCCGGGAGCGGCGCGCGGTTGCGTGGGATGCCGGAACCACAAAAGGTTTTTCAGGCTTCCAGGATTCCGAGCCGTGTCGCTGAACCACACGACCTATCCCGCGGTCGTCCTCTGCGCTCGGCTTTCGAGCACTGGTGCACTTTCCTCTTTGTTTATATCAGCCAATACCTACAGAATTTTAATGAGAGTACACTGAGTTGCCTGTACGTGGTGGGGTGTGTGCTGTTCCCATAATGAGGCATGTAGAGAGCCCGGGGCTACAGAGGCAAGGAGCCAAAGGATGTTATTATCGCCCTTATAAATTGTTTTCAAAATAAATAAGATGCAGAATGTTTCACTTCGAAAGGGGGGGGGGGGGGGAAAAAAGAAAAAAGAAGGAAGATTTGTGCTCTGCGTACTGACCCCGGGTGGGGGTTGGAGCAGGAAAGAGGGGGAAAAATGGTGCGTTGATCTGCAGCCTTTTGATTTGAGTCACTGCTGTTGAGCACATGTGAACTCAGTGTACACGTGTTGCTGGGGCTACAGCCAGGCCCAGATGTGTCCAGGATCATAGGATCATGAACTGCTTTAGGTCGAACATTAAAAAACATCTATTTCCAGCCCCTCTGCTCTGGTCAGGGACACCTTCCAATATCCCAGATTGCTCCAAGCCCCATCCAGTCTGTCTCTGGACACTTCCAGGGATGGGGAGGCACAGCTTCCGTGGGCAACTTGTGCCAGGGCCTCACCACCCTCAGTGGAGAATTACTTCCCAATATCCATTCTAAACCAATCCAATCCTTCAGCTTAAAGCCATTGCCCCTTGTCTTAGCAAAATTGGTGTTACCTGCGGCAGTGAGTAAAGATGACCAAGGAAGGGTCCTGCACACCCTTTATTCCGTTATTCCCATTAATCCATCCTGGACCATGCTCTATCATCGTGCACCCAGGAGCTAAGATGGGGAAAGTGGTGCTCATCGCTCAGAAGGATCTGCCTGTGCCCCCACTGGCCTGGGTGACTGCGGTGGATCCACCCTGTAGGGATCCTGTACAGGATTCCTGCTTCTGCTCCTTCACTGCCGTGGTGTGAAGGTGACCAGGTCTGTCACTTGTGTGGTGACAGACAGAGGAAATTGTGTATGCTACTTGGAAAAATGAGGATGAATTAGCATACCTTGGGAAGTAGAAAGGTCCTTGTTCCAGGACTGTTCAGATCAGTAAGAGACATCCAGTCAGCCTGGCAGGAGGTGCTTGTAATGAAAGCAGCTCCTGTCATAGGAGGAGTTGAACCCCAGCTGCTGAAAACAGGTAATTTAAAGAGGAAATCAATAAATGAAGGGCTGCCCAGTGCATGGCGGTAGAGTGGCTTTCAGGGTCCACCAAAGAACAGGCAGGCCCATGGCTCTGTGGAGCAGCTGATTTAGAGAGCGAGGCTTGTTCCATGCTACAGCTGACCAGCTCCAGGAATGGCTTCCACGCAAAAGCTGGTGAAGGAGCCACATGCCAAGGGATGGTGTAATGCGTGCAGGGAAGCTGCAGAGCAAGGTGCTGAGGACATCTTTCCTTCAGCGTGGCAAAGGGACACAGCTGTGCAAAGGAACGTCCGTGGAAGTGCAGCAACCCCGTGGACCATCCTCAGGCAGAAGGTGAATTCCAAGTGTGTGTGTGTGCGATCAACATTACACAAAGTGCACTGGAAAAGGGAAGGCAACACCATGAGCCAACTCTGTTTTGCATCGACCCCTTCAGGAACAGAAGGAAAAGATTAAAATCATTAACAATTGGAAAAATCCAGTTTATTCTATGCATTAGTGGTGCTGGCATGCAAACACATCTTCAGAGAGCAGCTGCTGTCCTAGGGGACTTTAATCCTTCCAAAAGTAGCATGAGAAGACCCAGTAGGTGCCTGCACATTTTGCTGTGAATTCCCTGGTATTAATAAACCAGAGCACGTTCCTGGGCAAGGATTAGCCCAGTTCTCTCACAGCATTAACTTTCAGCTCTCTTTTAGCTACTGCTGAATACACCAGAGCACCCTCAGATACAGAGTTTGGTGTATGAAGTACTCAAATAAAGCTGGAAGAAGAAGACACCAAAATAATAATAAAAAAAATTAAGAAGTGCCATGTGGGAAGCAGAATGAGAAGAAGGAAAACAAAAGCGAAGCAAAACAACCTGCTCCCAGCCCTTGACGCCAGTGCTAACTCTCTCTTCCCTGTGATTTCTTGGCTGCTCTTGTGACTTCCACCTAAAAAAAGAGAGGAGGAATCACCTTCATCCCTGAGGCTAAATTTGCAGTCAGCACAGCAGGTTGGGTGGGGATGCGATGGAGTGACTCAGATCTGCCCAGAAACCACAGATGTGCACCTTCGCATGGCTCACTTCATTGTGACAGCCCTGGTTGTGTGACAAAGACCTCAGAGACACCAATAAGCGCGGGCAGCTCTCCAGCCAGCTCCCAGCAAGGAGCAGAGCTGTTGGAAACAGAAGTCTTCCCATGGAGATCAGGTCTGGGCAGGGAAGAGGGAGAGAAGAGAACAGATCAAGTTTGCTGCTCCCTCAGGGCAGTGCAGAGGGAATTGTGTGAAGCCCTCCATCCCATTTCCAACGTGTGGTTCAATTTGGTGACACAAGAGCTGCCTCCGGGAGCACATGTGGCACTGCTCTTGGAAACCGTCCATGGAATAGGTTGGAAATGACCTTTAAGATCATCGAGTCCAGCCATTTAACCTGACTCTGCCAAGTCCACCGCTAAACCAGGTCCCCAAGTGCCACCTCTGCTGGTCCAGCTCCCACTGGCAAAGGATGGTGGCAGGATTGGAGCAGAGGTGGGCACACATCCCACAGGCATGGGGGAGCTGGCATTTATTGTCACAGCATGGGTTTAGGGACCTCCAGGGTGTGAACCAACCTACTTAACATCTGGATGGTGCTTTAGAGCTTGGCTTGACCTGGGAAGGCAGTTCAAGCCTGTCCTTCCTGCTAAAACCTGAGTGAGACACTTCACTGACAGACAGAGCCTTCAGTGAGGAGGTTTTCCATGAACCCATAGTTCCACAGATGAAGTTTCAGCAGCCCTGACCAGCTGGCAAGTGTTTCCCTTGTCCAGTAAGTATTTGGCATTTGTTGCTGGGTTTTATTAGTAGTTTAGGGGTTTTTTTCAAGTAGTTATGACTCTTGCCAGGGGGCTAAAGGCATTCCAGTTCCTCACCAGGAGCCTGTTCCTAGGAAGATGGGCTAACCTGACAAGGAATGATCTGGAATTTGGAAGCTGATTTCTGCCCTTGGTGCAGGGACAGGACGTACTGGCACTCATCAAGGAGCTAAAACGTTCCTAGGAGGCCTTTTAAAAGGTAAGAAGCTACTGAGGAAAAGGGGGAGGCAACAGGGGTGTGGTGATCAGAGCAGGAGGGAAGATGAGGGGACCCTGCACGGTTCAGGCTCCCTTTTTTTTTTTTTCTTCTCCCTCCCCGGGTTTGGTTTGTGGTTTTGCATTTGCAGCTTGTAAAGCTGTATGGAAGGAATGTGCAGCTGGGGGCTTTCGCCAAGTTGGTGTCAATTTGGGTTAAACCAGAGGTCCTGGAACGGAGCCTCGTTGGGAGAGTGGGTGACTCGCATTAAGAGCAGCGCTTTCATTATTCTCTCTTCAATTGTGGTGGCTCCTTGGGGACCCCATTCCAGGAGCAGGGCCCAAAGCCTCTTACAGCAGGCGCACTGCAAAGCAATAACCTGAAGGCAGAGCCTCCCCCTGCGGCCTGGCAGCCCCTGAGATGCTCAGTGTCCTGCCATTGTCCTCCTCTGGCCTCCAGCAACGCTGCCCTGTCCTGTCAGCAGCGCTCCACGTGCTTCTCAGCTGGACCCCACCAGCGCCTGGGATCCGCTCCATCCAGGATGTTGACCACATGTTTTGTGAGGTGCCCAGCATGTCTGAGGAATGGTACAATGAAGAGACACTTTCCTTCCCCGGCCTCCGGGGATTCTGCTGCTGGATCCTCTCTGCCGTGCGCTCGCTGCAATCCCTGCGTGCAGCCAGCCTTGCAAGGAATCCCTGCCAGCTTCCTGCACCAGCCACAGCTCCTCTGCAACCCAGTTCGCCTCCTGGGATAGTGTATTTTTTTCTTTTTTTCTTTCCATGCACAGATGAAGAGGAAATCTCCTCACTTTCCTTCATTCTCAGGGTTAAACTGCTCACAAGGACAGAGTGATCTGTGCAGTTGGGGATTTCTCTTGTTCACTCTGTCCTCACATATCAAAGAAATTAGTATGGTGGTACACAGCTTTTATTCCTCAGGTCACACAGACAAGGTCATCACCAGGAGGGTGTTGTTTGTTTGTTTTTTTTTTTTTTTGAGCAAAAGTCTCCTGACTTTATAGTTTTTAGGTCAAAGGAATCTCAAAATTGTGAATATGGCTCGACTTTACCTTCTGCCCATAGTGCCAGGTTTACCTGATCTCAGCCAGACTCATCTCCTTTCACCAAAGGCCACAAGGCACAAATGAAGTCAAAGGTAATGATTCATCTTTCAGAGCTAGAAAGGAGAGATTGGCACCTTGGAGATCCAACCCATTCCACCCTGAATGGCTGAAGAGTTGTTCTCAGGCCTGCTCCCTCCCTGTTCACACAAGATCCCAGCACGGCTGCAGAGCCCATGCTGGGCCTGGGGGCTGTGGAGGAGGGAGATGGGCTTGTGTGGTCTCTGTGCTCCATGTAGGTTTGGACTTATTTGCAAGGGATGAGTTACACTCTGTTTTGGAGCAGGACAGCTCTGCCTTATTGCTCTTGTACAAGTTTTGTCCATAGAGCTTGGCTGGACCTTTCTGGTGTGGAGGGATTTTCTCCTCTCCAACCTTGCAGGTGTTTTTGCAAAACTCAAAAGCCGCTTTGACAGCTTGGCCCTCCTTGCTCGCTCCTCCAACTCAACTCAGTTTTACAAACCACACAAGTCTTCATGTTGCTGTTATTCAGATTCCCGACTTAAACAAAGCAGTATGATTGCTGTGACTGCGGGGAAGCCACCGAGCCTCGTGGTTTATTTACAGAAGGCAAATGCAACCAGCAGGTCTCATAACTCACCATTGTTCCCCATCAGCCCTTGAGCTGGCAACGCTGAGCAAACACATCATAAGAGACCACCTTTAATTATTCATATGCTCTCAAGGGGAAACCAAGATCTCTGATGAAGAGGAAACAAACAGAATATCTTTGAACTGTAAATCATGGCTGCAATAGCTTTGTTCTTTGTTTCGCCAGAGTTTTGTTTTATCTGAGATCATAATTTGTTTTCAGTGAAGCACTAGATTAAATTAATTGAGGTTTAGAACACTATCCATTTCCTTTTGCAAGTGCTTTCACTGATGGCATGATCTTATCTGACTTGTTACCCCTGCTGGCTCTGTTTTCCTGACCTCCCCTTAGCATCACATGTTTTAGAGGCATTTCTTTCTGTTTGCTCTCTTTTTTTCCTCTTTTTCCCCTTTTTTCTTTTTTTTTTTTTCTCTTTTTCTTTCTTTTTTTTTGTTTTTTATTTATTTTTTTTTTTAAATCTCCACTCTTTCCCCAGCTATTACCTCTTTCCTATGGATAACGGGTGATGAATTCCCTCTCTGGGGGGGAAGACAAGGCAGACCTTACAGGAAAAGCCAAGTCCAGCTGCTGCAACACCCGGACCAGGCACCCCACTTTTGTGGAAGGAAGCTGGTTGTTTGAGACCCCCGATGAAAAAGGTGATGCCAACACATTTTGCAGCCTCAGTGGAAAAGGACAGGGATGCCTCTCTGGAGACAGTGTTGAGATCCGTTGCGGGACAGAGCTCCAGAATATTTTCTCTGTTGTTAATTCCATGGGTAGTTACTGCAGTTCTTTCCCACAGCCCATCCCTAGGACTGGTCACTGGCAGACACCGTCCAGACAAGCCTTTGGTTTGACCCAGCGCTGTCAGTGTTGCATTCCTGGGACACGGCTCCTGCAGGATGGGGCAGCACTGCATGAGTGGGAAGGGACTGCAACCCTTCATGGGTTGGAAGGGACCTAAGAGACCATCCAGTTCCACCCCCTGCCGTGGGCAGGGACACCTTCCACTGGACCAACACAACCTGGCCTTGAACACTTACAGGGATCCAGGGGCAGCCACAGCTTCTCTGGGCACCCTGTGCCAGGGCCTCAGCACCCTCACAGGGAAGAATTCCATCCCAATCTCCCATCCATCCCTGCCCTCTGGCAGTGGAAGCCATTCCCTGTGTCCTGTCCCTCTGTCCCTTGTCCCCAGTCCCTCTCCAGCTCTCCTGGAGCCCCTTCAGGCCCTGCCAGGGGCTCTGAGCTCTCCCTGGAGCCTTCTCCTCTCCAGGTGAACATTCCCAGCTCTCCCAGCCTGGCTCCAGAGAATAGGGGCTCCAGCCCTTGGAGAACCCCCATGGACTTTCTGGACTTGCTCCAGCAGCTCCACATCCTTCCTATGTTGGTGCCCCAGAGCTGGATACAGAACTCCAGGTGGGATCTCAACAGAGTAGTGCCGAGGGTCAGAATCCTCCCCTTGCCTCCTGCTCTCACTGTGGGATCAGCCCAGGACTGCACGTGCACGTTGCCACATCATGTCAAGCTTCTGGTGGCTACAAAAGACCGAAAAATGAAGCAGTTCCCTGCCAGGGTTTCAGCTCGTGCCTGGGGAAAGCTGTGAAATGACTGCTCAGGGTAGGGAGCAGATCTTGGTCACCATGTCCTCCTCTTGGCAATGCATCACCTGGATGCTGCTGCTGCTGCTGTTCCTTCACATTGTCACTGCGCTGGATCACCCACAAAGGGTCGGGAGAGAAAATGTGGAGAAGAATCTCCAGAAACAACCTGTCATCTGGAAATTATTTGCCGACATCTGATAATTGAGTCTTCTTCTAGCCATTCATTGTATTAGCTAAAATGAAAGGAAGAAGCTAATATCATGGTGTGTTTTGTTCTCCTGCATATTTGAACAGCTATAATTAAAGTTTTAAAGATTTAATTAGGGGAAAAGGAAAAAAAAAAAAAAAAAAGCACACACCCCCCCCACCCAAAAAAAAAAAAAAAATCTTGCCAAGTACCTATCTAGCTTAGTTCAGCTGAAGTTTGATTTCATCATCCTGGTGTCACAGAAATGCTATCCCAGTAACCAGACTTCTGTCCTCAGAAATCTTTTCACAGCCACTGAAGACACCTGACATCACTCATGCCAGACCTCTAGGACCAGAGTTATCTTGGAGCATTAAATGGGCTCTCAAGGACCTCACTTTCACCACAGCACCAGGACACCCACCAAAGTCCTGCTTTCAGCAGGAGTTTGCAGGTATCCCTAACAGTAAATCCTGCAAGGGAGCTTCACTTTTGAGGATCTTCTCTGTCTTTCTATTTTTTCCTCTGATGTTCATTTCTGAAGCAGATTTTCCCCCCTCCTCACCCCAGCTCCCCATATTTATTTTATTACAAGCATTTTCGCTAAAACTATTAACTCAATTTAAAATTTCAACTGTTTCCTTGCCAAGGATTTTAGGAATTTTCATTATTTCCTTTGGGAATTCTGAGACTGCGGTTAGCCAGTTTGGAGTTCAAGACACGAGAAATGCCAGCACAACTGAGGACTTGGCTGTAAAAGCATTTTCAACATGAAAGAATTCCAGCGTTTCATAAAAGGAAGTGTAGTACTTGAAGAGATATGTTGATATAAGGAAGGTCTTAGCAAAATGAAAGCCAATCTATTATTGCTGAAGTATCAAAGAAATCCCTTTGTAAAGGTGTTAAGCCCTCCTGGAGAAACACAGAACGTGTCTATTTATTTGTTGTGTATTTAAATGGTTTATGTACGATTAAGGAGCCAAGCCCGTATTACTGAGCTGGCCGGGGTTTTGGAGCTCTGTGGCTGTAGGCAAACATCAGTAAAAAGGTAAAACTTCTCTGCTAGGATGTGTGTGCAGGGCTGCTATTTAGCAGAGATTTTACCAGCTGTGGGAGAATAGGTCCTCTTCTGAAAGGTGGTCTTGAAAAACCAGACCCTGCTGGTTCCAGCCTGCAGATCTAAGGGACCAGCTCTGACCCCTTCAGCTCCCGTGGGTGGAGAGTGATCTCTGTCACTGCAGCTGGAAATCGCCTCTTAGTGATTTTTTAGCCTTATTTTGGGGGTTGAGCACAGTGACAGTCTCTCCTTGTGCTCTGCTTGCAGGTGAGAAAGGATTCCCAGGGCAATAAATCACCCTTGGGACTGGTGCTGGTGTGGGTAGGAGCAAAATGGCTTTGCTTCCATCTGCCTGCAGCGGGCAGAGTGCTCCTGGCACAGCCCTGGAGAGCTTCTCCTGCACGGCCAGGGCTGGGGAATCACCTCATCAGCTCTGCACAGCTGCAGGAACCCCTCTCCAAGGGGAATCTGTCCCACGGATCAGCCTGTCCGTGCTGGAATGATCCCAGGAGCTATGCCAAGGCCACACATCTGACCCTGCATGGGGGGCTACTAAATAAATCTCCCCTGGGGACCTACAGCGAAACCCCACCAAATGACCCTTTCCCATCCCATGGCTTGAGCACCGCAGCTCCCCAGGAGCTCTGCAGGGCTGGGATCCCGCCCTTCTCCTTTACGCAACAGGGAAACAAACAGTCGGGTTACCATGGGGTCCAAGTGGTGCTGCTGTAATTGCAACAGCCTGCGCCTGGCCTCGTCCTTTGCTCCCCAAATCACACCGGGGAGGCGGAAAGTGCAGGCTGTGCCTTGGCCAGGGGACACGGGGAAGGCACGGGAGCAGGAGGCAGGTATCCCAGGGTGGCTGAAGGGGTGCCGCGCCTCGGCCGACATCTGCTTGGGCCAACATCTGCTGGCCAGGAGAGCAGCTTGGAAACCGGAGATGCTCCTCCTGGGAACCTCTCTGGAGCGGCGATCGCCCTGCTGAAAAGTGACTTAATTGGTGACACTTCAGTGGAAGCCCCAGCTGCACCGTTCTCCCGGCTTCCCTATAAAAACGGAGCGCCGATGTTTTAACATAAACAGGATGCCGAGCGCTGATCCGGCGCGGTTCCCCATGGAAGCAAATGTGCTCCCATGCTGTTCCGGCGCACCGCACGCCATGGGGCCTGTCAGCAGGATGACAGTCCTGAGAGACAGCTCATTTCCCTCTGCTCTGGGAATGGCATCGCCCTGAACGAGCCCCCAGTACAGCCCAGCGCCGAAGGAGAGTTCAGGTTTTTGCCAGAGTTTTGCTGGGCAGTGCCGTGTCTGTCCCGGGATCCCTGGCTCCTCTTTCTCATTATTGATACTCCTCACCTTGGGGTGAGTGAGGCAGCACCTGTGAGAGATGGGAAAAGAAAAAAAAGCAAAACGGGGGGTTGTCTGCAAGTTTTCAGAGCAAGCATGTCAACTTGGGCTATCAGCCTTCAGAGACTTCTTGCCACCCTCTTGCCACCAAAATGCCTGGTTTGCTGACCCCTCACCCCAACACCCTCTTTTTACAAATCAGCTCCATCTGCAGTGCCCAAAACTGGCCCCCTAAAAATGATCATTCAGAATCTTTCCTGGGAAAAAAAAAACAAAAAAAACAACAAACCACCAAAAAAACAAAACAACAAACCCAACACAACAGAGCAAACGCTGCAGCCTGGGCCCCCGCTCAGGAGGAGTTTGGCTGAGCCAGATGCCACCAGCACGGGACACGAACAATAGGGACTTGGTGGGGGGCAGAACAATGGGGTTGGCAGCAGGGGCTGAGCTCAGGAAAGTACACACGAGCTCTGGGAGAGGGTGGCTGGGTGCACGTGCCTCTCCAGAGCTGGGAAAATCTGCACTTTAACCGAGTCAGGCAGATATTGAGGTCATTTTCTCTGACCAACCGTAAGGGCACTAAATTATGTCCCAACAAATGCATCCTCAGCCCTCTGTGGGGAGCTGAGGGCACCCTGGGGATGCTTCTGAGGGGTCCTTGAGCTGGTGGGAGAGAAAAGGGAGGCAATGCCCCGCGGAGGCTCCTGGGGCTTGGAACACGGGAGGTTTTGCCAAGTTCTCCACATATGTCTGCCATGGGAGAAAACCATACGTGATCTCTCAGAGACAGCTTGGAGAGCCCCCAGTTAATGTGCCCCCATGCAAAAGGTCTCTCTGTTCTCCATTAAAAGTCTCCCCTCAGTGTCTCTAATTGTAAACAAAACTGAAGTGAGATCAGAATTTATAAAAAAAGAGGAGCCAAACTCAAAAACCAAGCCCCAGAGGAGGCCCCCTCGTTTTTCCCCCTCCCCTCTCCTGGTGCTAAAAATGCAGGTAACTCTGGTTTTATTTTCCTGCAACTAAATTTGGTGATGATGTCATGTGTGTGGCCGAGCAGAGAAGTTTTCTGAGTGGACAAGTAAGGCTCAAGGACGTATTTAGTAATGATTTATGCGCAGCAAATAAAAGCTTTGATGCCAGAAGATGGGCAGCTCTGTACAGCAGATCAAGAGTCTACAGGGCTCAGGCCTGCTCTGCTCTGTCTAATCCTGAGGTTTTTTGCACAAAACTGGAGGGTTTTTACCCAAACCAAGGCTTTTGGCACCAAAAAGCCAAAGGACAGTCCATGCAGAAGTGGAAGTCCCTAGAGACCAACAGCTCCCACTTTGAGGGTTTGGGATACCCCTATTTAAGGTCTCTGAGTAATAGGGACACCTGGCCACCAGAAAGGGTAATTAGCCACTCAAAGGTAATTAGCCACTCAGGGTTAGAGCCCTAACTGAGTGAGAAGATTCGCATCTCAGGCCTCGGCCACCAACAGCCAAGCTGAAATTTTGTTTTCACATCATAGGAAAAAATACCAAGTGCCAAGCCGTGTGGTAAACCAAAATAGCTTATGAAGCATGCAGGTTTTAGAACACGGAGAAGGATGAACCAGGAAGAAAAAAAAGAAAAAAAAAAAAAAAAAGTAGCTTTATATATAGATGCTGAAAACCGAATAAATCACATGACCCAGCCCAAAAAAGGCTTCAGTGAAAAGTTTGTGTCTGGGATTAAGAGCACTAGTCATTACTTTAACTATGTATGGTATGTTCTCGTTTTGAGAAATGTGTACACCAAATATTTTAGCCTTTTCTCATGGAAGGATCCGAAAGGCAAGAAGCTTTTCAGTACTACACAAATATTAGCCTTTCCAGGACAGTGTTGGCTGGCTGGCTGTTTCCTGTGCTCCTATATTTCCCTGTCTGTGCCTGCATGTGTGCCCTCTGACTCTACGTGGGGTTTCTGTGGTGGTTTTTTTGTTGTTTTTTTTTTTTTTAAGAGGAACCTTCCTTTTCCTGTTGAAGGTGGTGAAATATAGGACAGATCTGAGCTGTGCTTGGTTTCTCCCCTGACTTATACTAGTCCTGGTTGATAAACACCGAAATATTTGATGGAATTTAGTGTGTTTTGGGGCTGCTGGACTTCACCTGTTTTAATTTCATACCCCACAATGGATTTGGGAACGTCATGGTGTGCTGAGAGCAGGATTTGCCCCCTGATTTGTCAGGTTTATGGACAAACTAGGCTCTTTCCATCTCCTGGATAGTTCATATTTATGGAGTGGGATTTAGGTCTTTTTTGGGACTTGCCAGTGACCCATCACAGCCACTAAAATGAACGCCACACCGGAGATCCATGAACGAAGCTTCCCTGCTAAAAACGGACAGCAAAATTAGCCCAGCCAGCTTTCCTGGACGCGCAGATCATGGAATCCTGGAATCACTAAGGCTGGAAAAGCCCTCTAAGTTCATCGTGTCCGGTCGTTGCCTCGGCACTGCCAAGGCCACCATTCATCCACGTTCCCAAGTGCAGGATGCACTGCCCAAGGGCGTGGATGTGGAAAGAAGCTCAAGAGATGTTCTTGCTCTCGCTGATGCTGCCGTGAGCTGTCATGAGGCCTTTGGGAAGTCACAGGGTGTCCCTGCCAGCGAAACGGGGATAATGACACGGAGTGGCTCTGCCGCGTGCTCTGAGCTTTGTTGACAAACAGAGCAGAGTAAAACCAAGGTGTCCCTCTATTATTATGTATCTCAGAAAACTTCTCAAAGGAAATTTTGCCCATCTGTTGTTGATAGAATCCCAGAACAGTTTGTGTGGAAAGGGACCTTAATGGGCAGGGACGCCTTCCACTATCCCAGGGTGCTCCAAGCCCCGTCCAACCTGCCCTTGGACACTTCCAGGGACCCAGGGGCAGCCGCAGCTTCTCTGGGCACCCTGTGGCAGGGCCTCATCAACCTCACAGCCAGGAATTTCTTCCTTATGTCTAATCTAAACCTATTCTCTGTCAGGTTAAAGCCATGTTATGTTTTCCATTAAAATAAGCCTCTTTTAAAACCTGGACTTACTGAACTGTGGTCAGTAGTCCTTCATGTTTCTTCCTTTACAACCCCCTCCCCTCCAGAAGAAACAAGTTGTTAAAATACTTTAATTGTTCAATAACTCTGTTGTGCTGGTAATGCTGCTCTGGGGCACCTGGATAAATTAAAAAAAGAAAAAAAAAAAAAGATTGGCTGTCCCCCGTCCAAGCAATTTGCATTGCTTAAGCTGGGACCTGGAGCTTGGACAGGACCTGGAGCTCCCTCACTCTGCGTGGTGGCTTTGCATCCCTGTGGCTTCTTTTGCTCCTGTGAGCAGCATTTGGGACTTGCACAGGCTTTACTACACCACGGGATTTACACCAGTGCCAGAGTTCTCCGTCTAGACAAGCCCTTAAACCTGATTGCTTCATTCCATTACTGATAAAAAGCACTAGACATGGGAATGAGTTTTCCTCTCCATCCTTTCTTCTTTTTTTTTTTTCCCCTTATATCCCCGAGGAAGGAAGACTTGATCTTTTTTTTTTTTTTTTTTTTTTTCTGATCCACCCAAAAGAAACCACAGCAACCACAACTGCAATTATATATATATATCTTTTAGAAAAACCAAAAAACCTTTCTGGCAATTCTTTCGCATTCTTTTTTAAGCTTCTTTGCTACATGTAGAACAATAAATGATTTAAAAATGAAACATAAAGGCATCTGTTTGCACTATATTTGAAATTAAATTGGATAAAGCTGAGAGGGAGCAGCTAGTGACTAATACCAAACAGTGCCCAAGTAATAGTATGACGAAGTTAACAGGACCCAAGTTAAGCTAAGTTTCTTCCTAAGGCAGGAAAGACTCCTTTTCTTAGCTCCCTCTAAATGTCACACTGACTTTTTGCAAGATGGGGCCAAAATATTTATTTTCTGAAGTTATTTTTGGTAGAGAACAGTTTTAGGTCTTTTTTTCCTTTGTCCTAAGAAGATGACAAAGCCAATGAACATCGACACCACGGGATTATTGTCTGGTGGCTTGGCTGCTGCAAAACCATCACCGATACAAAATTCTCACATCAAAGTGTTTCAGTGAGTTACTGGAGAAAACGGAGCACAGACCAAAAGCGACGGAAAAGAAACATCTGGATGTTTTCCTTGGTTTCATCCCATTCCTTTAAATCGCTCGTGCTGTATTGCTGTTTCCAGTGAGGCCAGGCTCTAACTGGTTGATGGTTTGGGGGATGCAAGACTCGGGGAAAAGTCATCCCTTTATCCACAGGCTCCTGGAGGGAGGGCAGATGCCCAGGAGGGCAGCTGGCAGCTACGGTTACATCCACAACCCTTCCACCGAGATACACGGTGTTGGGTTTGATCTTATCAGCGCCACAGTTAAAAAGAAGTATCAGTTCCAGGAGGCCCATAACCACAGCTCTGGTGTAATTACAGCAGTCTCGCAGCACATTCACACTGTGGGATTATCCCCGGCCTGCCGGCTATAAATTATGCACTAAGTAGGACCCATAATGAAAAAAATGGCATCCTCGGAGCAGCTACCAAGAACATTTTAAGTGCCTGGTTATTGCAAAATGATGGAGCATTTGTAATGAGCCCATTGTTATGATTTGGTTCTCTCTTACACTTGGAGTGGTGGTGGTGGTGGTGGCAGGGAATTTATGTTCTTATTTTCATATGTTTCCATCTTTTTTAAGGCTTTTAGCACTCAATAAAGCTTAGGTTTTCATGACAATATTCAGACAAGCTAGTTAATGAATCAGAGTCTTTAGCAATCGCAAACTGACTTGAAATGAAATTTATATTCTGAATCTGAGACTATTTAGCCCTTTCTAATTTTAAATTCATTGCCTATCTGCCTCGCAAATCAGGATTATGGTCACAGTAAGTGCTCATAGCTGACCCTGGGGCTATTTGCTTACTTTAGTAGGTAAAAGAGAAAAATACAGATTATTCACCAGAACTGACGGTCTCGGTATCCACGTAGCAAGCAGAGATTTGGGGTTATGTTACCTATTTCCATTCTCTCTAAGATACTCCTTGAATCAGCAACAGCCTTACTATTTTCCTTGACCTGCTGAAATGGGAAGTCTTTTCCCAAACGTAGTTTGGACAGGTTGTCCAAGGGTGGGCACTGATGGACATAGGTGTGCTCAGTGGGGTATTCAGTTTCCACAGTCACAGGCAGTTTTGTTGTCACACTAAAAATAAATTCAATCTTCATGGGCACTTTTGCATATTCTGCCTATGATTATTTTCACTTTCCAAGATTCCATTGCTATTAAGCATAAAGATTTCTGTGACACATGGTCCTATGCCTCAGAGATTGGACAGGAGCTGGGCTGTGAGAAGTTAGATTAATGAGCTGAAAATGCTTCTCAGAGCTGACAGATGATGCTGGCCCTTTCCCTCCAGTTTAAATTCAGTGCTAAGGACCAGTCTGTGACAGGGAAAGTAGCAAGAACCTCATTTCCCTCAAAATAATAATTTCCTAGAGCTAACATGGGTGATGTACTCAGCTCTTGGTTGCTGCAAGTTGTGATGCTGTGAACTCTGAGCACACACAAGTGAAGCTGTGAAAACACTCAAATAGGCTGAAGATCAAAAAACCTCCCAGTGATATTCTTCAGTATTGTGTCAAAGAAGAGCAGGCAGAAACTGGCCTCTGATGTCTTCTTTATCCAAGGAACAGGTATTTCATAACCTGGAAAATACAGTCACAGAGAATTTGCAGGTAGTAGAAGGATGGGTTTTACTGAACCAATCCAAGATGAAGTGTGTGATAAAGAGGAAAACAGATTAGATGTATTCCCAGAATCACAGAAATGTTGGGAATGATTTTCTGAAGGTGTGTGGGTTCTGCTTGGAATGGGACCTGATCAGTGATGGCTTTAGCTGAGCCTTTAAAACCTCCAAGGAGCGAGATTGCCAGCACCTCCTGAGTGACCGGGCCCACTGCTGCACCACCTCCAAGTCAAGGCTTTTCTATTAATGTTGAATCAGAACACCTTGAGCTTCAAAACCTGAGGGAATGCCCCAAACTGGACCCGATATCCCAGATATGGAATCATCTGTGCTGTAATATCAAAACAGTGGGATCTATCAGAAAAGCAGGATCAGGGTATAGCCAGGTTCCCCACAGAGGAATGACACCAGAAGTCAGAGCAGACTCAGACAAGATTTCCTTGCCCATGTTACTTCTTATGGATCTCAGCTGGGATGGTTTGGATGTGGGTCTGGATGGAAGACTCCCAAATTCCTGAGTGTTTGTAGCCAGAACTGTGTTTGGGTTGGATCTGTGAAGTTTGTAGAGCTCCACAAGGGTGAGTTATTTGTTCTAGCAAATGTACAAACAAGCAGACAAACAAAAACAGAAACGGAAAGAAAATCTGCGCTGTTCCATCAGCAATGGGATTAATAAACCTCAGTTTCCTATGGCTTTGTGATTTCAATGTGAATACCCATGTGGATTTGATGAGGTTTCATAAGAGTTGATGTCCTGCTTCAACTTTTCTCTCTGGCCACCCTTTTATTTTTTCACTGACCTTGTAGGAACTTAACATCTTGAAGATCTCATCAAACCCAACGAGAAAATGGCAGGGAATTCCACAGTAATTGGTGAAGAGTGATGGGCAGATGGACATGTAATCTGATCAAACAGGGCCTTGTTCCTGCAAGAATCTGGGCTAAAAACATGTAGATGGAGGTTATAAGACATCTTTGTGAAGCCTGTGTTTATTAATATATGGATGGGTCCTTGTCTGCCTCCCTGCAGAAGAATTTGTTGTTCTCTTTATCGGAGGTACTGTGATTCATAAGAAAAGGAGCAATTGAGAAGGAAGAGTATGTTAGACAGGAAAGCGTTTGTAGATTTGGGGCCATATGTATCCTTACTTTGAAATCACTGGCCTCAAAGCCGAGAAGTAATTTGAGAGTCTCAGGAGAAAAAAAAACTCGTTAAAATAAAAATAGTGGGTAGGGGGAAAACTTCAGACCATCAGCAAGGAAGAAAAAGGGTTAATCCAGTCTGCACCCAGTGGCCATTTCCTTGCTTCCAGCTGAAAGGCAGAAATTGCAGGGGAAAGACGTGAAATGAGAAGGGTGCTCACATTCATGAGGGGCTGCTCCGACGCTCAGAGCGGGAAGGTGGCGGGAAAAGCCGGCCTGAGTGCGATGGCAAACAAACAAAAAAACAGAAGGGCTTTGAAGGTGGGTGGCTTCCATGTCCGACTGTTTGCCATTGACTGAAACAAAGTCGTTCTGTGGTTTGTAATTGAGCGGATGCAATGGGAGCGTTGGGGCCTTTGATGATGGGTGTGGTTAGACGGCATTCAGCAATTTTGGCGTGTCCCGCTAAGTACGGAGTGGTCCCTATTGTGGCGCTTCAGTCTGGCCTGTGAGGTGGCCAAAGTGCGTGTTCGGGTGTCAGCTCAGTGACAGCAAACCTCCTCCAAGTGAGAAGGAGCTACAGCCGGGCAACTGCTGAGAAGAAAAGAAAAAGCAGGAAAAATCCCCACTTTTCTGAGCCCGAGGAGATAAACCCGGGGGTTAAATATTCTGCCTGGCGCCTCTTGCTCTCTTCTCCTCAGGAGCTTCCCAAAGAAGTCATCGGCAAGGCGGTGCTTCCCAGCGTGGGGTGGCAGAGGAAACAATGAGTCAGGTGAAGAGTCCCAGAAGAGCGTTTCATAAGCCCTTGGAAGAGAAACCGAGCAGCGCTGCCTGAAATAACTCCGGGTTGAGAACCCGGGAGCTCGGAGAGCAGCAGCCAAAGCACACTGGCCTGGAGGAACACGGCCAGGGAAGGCGAGGGAAGCACAGGCCCCGGTGCTGGGCTTGCTCAGGAGGAGGACAGGAGATGCCAGTTCTGTCACAGGGCCAGGGTCTGGAGCAGTCACCCCAAATCCTTCATTTCCTGAGTCCATGACCACAGTGATGGATGTGGGAACAAGGACAGATGGATTGAGTTGCTTTAGGACTGTTCTAATCGTGCAGACACAGCGTGGAAAGAGGAAGAACAAAGTGACCGGCGGTGTTGGCTGGAGAGAACATTCCACTTTTACCTGCCAAGGACCTTCTGCCCCCTGTGTGAGAGGGAGGGCGAAGAGAGGGGATGAGAGGGAAGGGGGCAGATGGAGGGAAGGGAAGGTTTGCAGCAGCGTTCCCCTTGCTAAAATCAACTCATCATGGCTCCCAGGGGAAGAGGTGAAGAACCCCACGGTACCGTCCAAGAAGAACTGATCCATGACATTCATGTTCGCTGTTTTCCACCCCAGAATTTCATATTTATTTCCTCTTTATGCACCTCACTAAAGTGGATCATCTTCTATGGTGGCATTAATGGCTGTTGGATAATTTTTGGAGCCTGGAAATTTGTTTGGAGCATATTTTCAGCCTAAATCTTACAGGCTCCCTCCTCTGGTGTAGTTAAGGTGTATCAAGGAACTATGTATGTTACAGCAAGCTCTGTAATTCAACACAGGACAGAGCCATCTGCCATGTCAGGATTCATACATATCCATAGACAATTTAGCTCTGGATCTTGCACTGACAGTGTAAGGTTCAGTTAAAAGACTGAGGCTTTGCTCCCTCACACGATACTGTGACAGAAAAGAAATTAAGCTGTAGAATTCAAAGTCAGTCCAATTTGTATAAATAGGCACAGCAAAAATCCAGGGCTGCAGCTAACCACACACGGATTTCTAACTTACACGGCAGCTCCTTGCTGGCAGAGACAATTCCAAGCCAAAACACGGCATTGTTGGTCATGGAGAGCACCAACTGTCCTTGCTCTAATTGCAGGGAAGGGTTTGAGGATTAGGAGTTCTTTGAGTTCAAGATGGCTGGCAGCTTGATGGTGTTTGTACGTACATCAAAGGCTGTGCTTCTCCACAACTCATCAATTTGGGCTGGAAATCTCACAGAAGCAAGTCTTCCAGAAATTCTGTGTTCTGGTTTTACCCAGACAGCGGCAGCTGTGACAGCAGACCTTGGTCTGGGCTGGCAAAAAGTACAGAGGATGACAAATATGATATTGGTGTCCTGTAGTAACCAAAATAATGACTTTTGATCAAAATAGTGACTTCAGTAGCTAGCACATGAAGAGGACTCACAACCAGAGTGTGAATCAGCCCCAAAGTAGTAGCCAAGGACTCCTGACACCAACATCCACCCTACTCCTCCCCAGGATGCCTCAGCTCCAAACACAGACCTTCCATAACTGGGGATTTAAACCAGACATGGCACATTTCTAAGCCACAGGACCCCTTCTGCCAGGTGACACGGGCCAGGGACAGGGTGTGGAAGGCAGGAAGCCCTGGGCCAGGGCTTGGGTCATTCAAAGGCTGAGTCCTGGGAACCTCACACTGCCAGAGACAGCATTCAAGTCACCTTGGGTCACTCCCAGTGTCGTGGCAGGAGGCAATGCCAGTGACCAGACAGCGCAGGGCTCAGGGGTATTCCAGCAGGACCCGGCTCTGAAGTTATTTTCTCAGTATCTTTGGTGTACCCCCTTCCATTTCTCCAGGTCAAGGCAGAGATGAGCAATGAAGTCCCCAAAGCAGAAGTGCCCTGAAGGGGAAGTCTCACCTGTGTGAGGGCATCAGCTGGAAAATCGGAATCAGGCTCTTTCCCTTGGGAGGTGGCATTGCAAATTCCATTCAGATTATTTAAAAAACATAGCGATTTGGTTACATAACTAAATCCAAGTCAGAATGAACCGGAGTATTTTGCTTAAAAGGCCAACATGTAAACTAGCTGTTTTGCTTAAAATAAACAGGACTCTCCAGAGGACAGAATTTCTCACAGTCTCCTCTGGGCTGGCCGTGTTCCTGCAGGACTTTGCTCCAAAGCAAGAGGTTTAGATGCTCTGGGGCCTATGGCAATACGAACATGCATTGCCTCCAGCTGGTGAGAAAAGTTGAAGGTTATTGTGTTTCACAGGCAGGATGAGGCCTCCGGAGAGAAGGAGATTCCAACTGCACAGCAACAAGTGCCACATTCAAAATTCCATGCTGAAATTCGTTATGAAATTGATACCATGGGCAGTATCCCATGCTTTGTTTCAAACTTTTCTCAGGAAAGTAATTAAAATAAAGTAAGGTGGCTGAAAACCTTTTCATTTCTACGAAGCCCTTGGATTTTGGGGTTTAGCCTGGAGAAAAGGAGCCTGAGGAAACACATTCTCTCTACAAATACATGAAAGGAGTTTGTAACCCGGTGAGGCTCTGTGTCTTCTCCCAGGTCACAGGAAGAGGAAATGGCCTCAATTTGCACCAGAGGAGGTTTAGATTGAACACTGGGAAAAATTTCTTCATGCAAAGGGTTGTCAAGCACTGCAGTAAACTGCCCAGGGCAGTGGTAGAGTCCCCATCCCTGGAGGGATTTAAAAGCCGTGTGGATGTGGCACTTGGGGGCACAAGTCAGTGGTGGCCTTGGCAGTGCTGGGAAATGGTTGGACTTGATGATCTTAAGGGTCTTTTCTGAGCTCAATGATTCCATGATTCTAGGTTTGGAGGTTTTTTCCCTTTCTTCCACCTCTTTTTTTTTTGGCGTTTTTTCCCCAAGTGTTTCACATCAGAGACATTTCAGAAGTCTCTTTTGACAAATAATGGAGAGAGAATCACATCTCCTGATCCATCCGTCCATCCATCCATCCATCCATCCATCCATCCATCCATCCATCCATCCATCCATCCACTGCTGATCTTAGAAACATTTGTGTGCTGAGACAAGTTTGCTGGAGGAGGAGATCTGTAGGGAGTAGTGATTGCTTCACTGCAGCCTTTAGTTAAACTGAGTGTTATTTTATAAAAGGGGGCAAATCTGAGCTACTATTTTTTTTTGTAGCAAAGATGAACTGTGGGCTACAACAGCTCTTTGCTTTCACAGGATCCGGATGCTGTGAACAGCTTGATAGGAGAGCAGAACACCTTGCATGAGACAAAACCACACTAATTTACAGAAATGTCCCCCCCATCACCACCAGTTCCTAACGGACATTAATTCCCCAAAGTTATGCCTTTGGGTTGATTTTTTTCTTTGTTGTTCTCCTTTTTAGCCTCCCCATGAATCATTTGCTCCTCCCTGAGCTTTCTCCTGAAAAAGAACTTCAGAACTCAAGCATTACAAAGGCCTGGAGTGATAGAACAAGCGGGAATTTCTTTAAGTTGACAGAGGGAAGAGATAGATGAGATACAAAGAAGAAATTCTTCCCTGTGAGGGTGGTGAGGCCCTGGCACATGGTGCTCAGAGAAGTTGTGGCTGCCCCTGGATCCCTGGAAGTGTCCAAGGCCAGGCTGGACAGGGCTTGGGAGAGTGGAAGGTGCCCCTGCCTATTAACAGGGGCTGGAACTAGATGAGCTTTCAGGCCCTTTTTAGCCCAAACCAGTGTGTGAATCTATAATTCTATGTTTCTGTGACTATATCCAGCTGGAAAGCTGGTAGAAGGAGACAAAGAACCAGTGAGTGCCACCATTCCGTTCTGGAGTCTTCCCCAGCCCAGGGCACGTTGGTGATGTGGTGGACGTACAAGGGCACGGGCATTCCATTTCTCTCAGCATTGTAGCATTCCCTGGTCCGAGGATAATTCTGAATGCTGCCATAATTAGTGCTGTGCCTCGGCGCTAACAGAAAATCCATCTTGGACTCCCGTGACTCAGCACTGCGGCAAATCACCCCCGCTCGGCTCCCCGCGAGCCATTGTCTCCCAAATTCGAAACAGAAGGCCGGGTAAACAGAGAGCCCTGACCTTTTGGGAAGGTTGGCTTTTGCACCACGCGGAGGGGCTGGCAGGGGGAGGAAGCCTCCAATTCAGCTGAGCAGCGAGGAGCTGGAGCAGAGCGGCCAAAAGGATGTGGCTGAGGAAGCTGAAGGCAGCGCGGCCGTGGGCGATGAGTTGTGTGAGAGGGGTGTAGGTGAAGCGGCCAATTCAACAAAAATAAGGTTGGAGGAGCCTTCCCTGTCCAATGTGTCTGACACTAGGCTGAAATCCTCCAACAGATGGAGGGTCCCAGGTGCTGGGTGTTTAGGCAGTACCTGCACAAGAGTTTGGAAGCTGCAGAGCATTTGCTGTGGTGGTTTTCTCGGGGAAAAAAAAAAAAAAAAAAAGAAGCCCCCCCCCCCCCCCCCCAACAAAGCCAAACTGTAAAATAACAATGTGTTGAATTAATTCTGCACTCTGGGAACGTTGAGCGGCTGGTGGTGAAGTCCCAGGAATGCGATGCTGCTGCTTCACAATTCACCCTCGCCGAGCTGGGGGTGGTTCATTGTCTTCCAGCTGCACGCTGAGGGCCCGGGAAGAAGGAAAATGCATCCACATCTCCCAGAAAAGTCAAGATGTCTGTGTTTCTTGGTCACAGGCAAAGGATTAGTAAAGCACCATTAACCCTACTATAAAAACACACCAGTTAGGGCTTCTTTCATCCCAAACACAGTTTATAAACACACCCTTATCACTCGGAGAATGTTTATCTTCATGTGCTATAAGCGGATTGCGAGAAAGCAACAGTAGCTAATGAAATTAAATATGATGTTTGGAGGTACATTTTCTTCACTTAACTAACTATGCATGCATGTGTGCGTGCATGCCTGTGTATTTAAAAAAAAAAAAAAGAAGCAAGCCTGGGGTTTGGTTTAGCCTAAGCCTCCCATTCCAACATTAATTTAGAAGCCTGATTGGCATACATGGAAGAGTAGGAAAGAGAAAGAAGGAAAACTCTCCTCTCCTCTCCTCTCCTCTCCTCTCCTCTCCTCTCCTCTCCTCTCCTCTCCTCTCCTCTCCTCTCCTCTCCTCTCCTCTCCTCTCCTCTCCTCTCCTCTCCTCTCCTCTCCTCTCCTCTCCTCTCCTCTCCTCTCCTCTCCTCTCCTCTCCTCTCCTCTCCTCTCTCCTCTCCTCTCCTCTCCTCTCCTCTCCTCTCCTCTCCTCTCCTCTCCTCTCCTCTCCTCTCCTCTCCCTTCCTCTTTCCCTCCCTTCCCCAAGACAGCTCAGAGGAGCTTTTCAGGCCATGCTCTGGGAGGATTCTGCACACATTTGTAATTTATGATCACTCACTTTAGAAGCGATTAACGGCAGCAGAAATCTAATTACAGCCTCCCTGGCTGAGCGCAGCATCCTTTGGGGCTGGGGTTTTAATTGTTTTCCATTTACATTCAAGTTTCCAGGGGCTAACAGCCCAGTAAAGACCCCCAACTAACCCCTTCTCCTAAAAGCTTCATTTATTCTTAATAACATGTTTATAGACCTAGCCTCATTTTTCACAGGAAGGTCACGTTTGTTATCCGCGGTTGTTAGGGAAATGATTAAGGAATCCCGGAAACAGTGGAAGTCCCTACTAAGGAACTGCACAAGCGTCTGTTAGCAAAATGCTCTTTCCAGCCCGTGAACAGCCATTCATGGACATGGATAGGAGGATGCCTGTGGCATATGGGATCTGTACCCAGGAGAAGAGCAGGAACTGCCTGCACTGTTCAGCTTAACATGCTCTAATTAGTCCTCTTGGCCTTGACCAAAGCATAAATTACTGCCATCGGTGTTGTTTTTTACTAAGGGGAAAGTGGAATAGGTTCAACCCACCTCACAGAGGTAGGAAAATATTATTGCAGACAATAAATTTGTCAGTACTTTATTTGGGGAACTCGAGTGCAGTCACTCTGTCGTGCCAGCATCCCGGCAAACACGGAAGCTTTCAGATAGAAAGATAAAGGTCTCTCAAAAGCAAATCTCCTAAAGCAAACTGGGAGCACGGCTCTCGCTGAGGGAAGCTGGTGGATTAGTGTTTGAGGTTTACTTATTTGTGTTAAAGCTGGAATGAGCATTCAAGGGTGAGGAGCTCAGTGTGGTAGGTCCTGCATCACTTCAAATCAAATATTTTGGTCCAGCCGCAGCATGGTTACAGATGGCCACTGCTGGGAACAGACAGATGAGGCTACTGTGGTGTTGAAATGTTTGTGACACTTAGTTTTGATAGAACATTCATTCCGAATGAAAAGAAATTTAGTTGCTTTTTTTTTTTTTTCCCCCCTGACTCTGCTTTACCAGTTGTATTTTCCTCATCCTGATTAATGCATGCCTAAAAAAAGGGAATCAAGGTGTGACTTGCAAGGAGACTTTAAGAGGTCTTTTTAGAGGAGTTTAGATGCACATTTAGGTTGCTGAGAATTGCAGTACATCAGCTGAGCCTTGACAAGGGGAGCAGTGGATGTGACTGTGGATGCCAGGCAAAGACCATTTCCTTGAGTCCCTCTGAAGGGCTTTTCAGGACAGCCTTTAA